>NC_090711.1:17557733-17602733 GCF_040954835.1 Lepisosteus oculatus
TGCACTTTCCCGCGTCTCGACTCTCTGGGCAAGCAGGCCGGCCCCCTTTTCGGCTCCCGTGCGTTTTCCCTCCAAAAAACTTAGTTTTTTCAGCCTTTTCCCAGGGAGGCAGGCGTGGCTTTTGTGTGTGTGTGTGTGTGTGTGTATGTGTGTGTGTGTGTGTGTGTGTGTGTCCCCGTCCTCGCAGGCGGGCCCCTTTCGACAGCCGGGCGGTTTCCCTCCAAAAAACTTAGTATATACACCTTTTCTTCCTTTTTTTCCGGCAGGCGGGCAGGCGCGCGCGTCTGTGTGTGTGTGTGTCCCCGTCCCTCCCGAGAGAGCGCTGCCCCTTGCCTCTGCCCGCAGGTGCCGACGGTCCGCTTTCGCTTGCAGCTCGCTCGGCACAGCTGCTGCTGGTGGGAGGGGCCTAAGCTAAGGAGGCCGGCCGGCTGGCGCCCCCCTGCGGCTGCGGTCGTTGTCGGGCCGTTGACAGGAGATCCAAGAGCAGGGCCCCCGCCCGGGACTGGCGGGCAGGCAGGCGAGCAAGCAGGCAGGCAAGAGAGGGGGAGAGCGGAGTCCGGGCGGCCGGCAGCCGCGTGCGGACCGGGCTCCCGAGGCGTCGGCCTGCGCCGCTGCGCGCCAGCCGGACGCCCGCGCGCCCGCCCAAGGCCGGCGTCGGGCATCGCTTCTCGGCCTTTTGGCTAAGATCAAGTGTAGTATCTGTTCTTATCAGTTTAATATCTGATACGTCCCCCATCGGGGGACCACATATTAAACGGATTTTTGGAACAGGGAGCTGGATCAGGAGCTTGCTCCGTCCTCTCCACGCATCGGCCCGGTATTGCAGCGCCTCCGGGAGCGGTGCACCACCTTCTCTCAGCGGTGAAAAGACAGACGTAGCTAGCAAGCAAGCAAGCAAGCAAGCAAGCGAGGTGGACTGGAGCTCCTTCTTCTCGGGTCTCGTCTCTCGTCCATCTGTGTGTCTCTCTCTCCCCCTCCCCCTCCCCGTCTCCGTTCCCGTGCTCCCTCTGTGCACTTTCCCGCGTCTCGACTCTCTGGGCAAGCAGGCCGGCCCCCTTTTCGGCTCCCGTGCGTTTTCCCTCCAAAAAACTTAGTTTTTTCAGCCTTTTCCCAGGGAGGCAGGCGTGGCTTTTGTGTGTGTGTGTGTGTGTGTGTATGTGTGTGTGTGTGTGTGTGTGTGTGTCCCCGTCCTCGCAGGCGGGCCCCTTTCGACAGCCGGGCGGTTTCCCTCCAAAAAACTTAGTATATACACCTTTTCTTCCTTTTTTTCCGGCAGGCGGGCAGGCGCGCGCGTCTGTGTGTGTGTGTGTCCCCGTCCCTCCCGAGAGAGCGCTGCCCCTTGCCTCTGCCCGCAGGTGCCGACGGTCCGCTTTCGCTTGCAGCTCGCTCGGCACAGCTGCTGCTGGTGGGAGGGGCCTAAGCTAAGGAGGCCGGCCGGCTGGCGCCCCCCTGCGGCTGCGGTCGTTGTCGGGCCGTTGACAGGAGATCCAAGAGCAGGGCCCCCGCCCGGGACTGGCGGGCAGGCAGGCGAGCAAGCAGGCAGGCAAGAGAGGGGGAGAGCGGAGTCCGGGCGGCCGGCAGCCGCGTGCGGACCGGGCTCCCGAGGCGTCGGCCTGCGCCGCTGCGCGCCAGCCGGACGCCCGCGCGCCCGCCCAAGGCCGGCGTCGGGCATCGCTTCTCGGCCTTTTGGCTAAGATCAAGTGTAGTATCTGTTCTTATCAGTTTAATATCTGATACGTCCCCCATCGGGGGACCACATATTAAACGGATTTTTGGAACAGGGAGCTGGATCAGGAGCTTGCTCCGTCCTCTCCACGCATCGGCCCGGTATTGCAGCGCCTCCGGGAGCGGTGCACCACCTTCTCTCAGCGGTGAAAAGACAGACGTAGCTAGCAAGCAAGCAAGCAAGCAAGCAAGCGAGGTGGACTGGAGCTCCTTCTTCTCGGGTCTCGTCTCTCGTCCATCTGTGTGTCTCTCTCTCCCCCTCCCCCTCCCCGTCTCCGTTCCCGTGCTCCCTCTGTGCACTTTCCCGCGTCTCGACTCTCTGGGCAAGCAGGCCGGCCCCCTTTTCGGCTCCCGTGCGTTTTCCCTCCAAAAAACTTAGTTTTTTCAGCCTTTTCCCAGGGAGGCAGGCGTGGCTTTTGTGTGTGTGTGTGTGTGTGTGTATGTGTGTGTGTGTGTGTGTGTGTGTGTGTCCCCGTCCTCGCAGGCGGGCCCCTTTCGACAGCCGGGCGGTTTCCCTCCAAAAAACTTAGTATATACACCTTTTCTTCCTTTTTTTCCGGCAGGCGGGCAGGCGCGCGCGTCTGTGTGTGTGTGTGTCCCCGTCCCTCCCGAGAGAGCGCTGCCCCTTGCCTCTGCCCGCAGGTGCCGACGGTCCGCTTTCGCTTGCAGCTCGCTCGGCACAGCTGCTGCTGGTGGGAGGGGCCTAAGCTAAGGAGGCCGGCCGGCTGGCGCCCCCCTGCGGCTGCGGTCGTTGTCGGGCCGTTGACAGGAGATCCAAGAGCAGGGCCCCCGCCCGGGACTGGCGGGCAGGCAGGCGAGCAAGCAGGCAGGCAAGAGAGGGGGAGAGCGGAGTCCGGGCGGCCGGCAGCCGCGTGCGGACCGGGCTCCCGAGGCGTCGGCCTGCGCCGCTGCGCGCCAGCCGGACGCCCGCGCGCCCGCCCAAGGCCGGCGTCGGGCATCGCTTCTCGGCCTTTTGGCTAAGATCAAGTGTAGTATCTGTTCTTATCAGTTTAATATCTGATACGTCCCCCATCGGGGGACCACATATTAAACGGATTTTTGGAACAGGGAGCTGGATCAGGAGCTTGCTCCGTCCTCTCCACGCATCGGCCCGGTATTGCAGCGCCTCCGGGAGCGGTGCACCACCTTCTCTCAGCGGTGAAAAGACAGACGTAGCTAGCAAGCAAGCAAGCAAGCAAGCAAGCGAGGTGGACTGGAGCTCCTTCTTCTCGGGTCTCGTCTCTCGTCCATCTGTGTGTCTCTCTCTCCCCCTCCCCCTCCCCGTCTCCGTTCCCGTGCTCCCTCTGTGCACTTTCCCGCGTCTCGACTCTCTGGGCAAGCAGGCCGGCCCCCTTTTCGGCTCCCGTGCGTTTTCCCTCCAAAAAACTTAGTTTTTTCAGCCTTTTCCCAGGGAGGCAGGCGTGGCTTTTGTGTGTGTGTGTGTGTGTGTGTGTATGTGTGTGTGTGTGTGTGTGTGTGTCCCCGTCCTCGCAGGCGGGCCCCTTTCGACAGCCGGGCGGTTTCCCTCCAAAAAACTTAGTATATACACCTTTTCTTCCTTTTTTTCCGGCAGGCGGGCAGGCGCGCGCGTCTGTGTGTGTGTGTGTCCCCGTCCCTCCCGAGAGAGCGCTGCCCCTTGCCTCTGCCCGCAGGTGCCGACGGTCCGCTTTCGCTTGCAGCTCGCTCGGCACAGCTGCTGCTGGTGGGAGGGGCCTAAGCTAAGGAGGCCGGCCGGCTGGCGCCCCCCTGCGGCTGCGGTCGTTGTCGGGCCGTTGACAGGAGATCCAAGAGCAGGGCCCCCGCCCGGGACTGGCGGGCAGGCAGGCGAGCAAGCAGGCAGGCAAGAGAGGGGGAGAGCGGAGTCCGGGCGGCCGGCAGCCGCGTGCGGACCGGGCTCCCGAGGCGTCGGCCTGCGCCGCTGCGCGCCAGCCGGACGCCCGCGCGCCCGCCCAAGGCCGGCGTCGGGCATCGCTTCTCGGCCTTTTGGCTAAGATCAAGTGTAGTATCTGTTCTTATCAGTTTAATATCTGATACGTCCCCCATCGGGGGACCACATATTAAACGGATTTTTGGAACAGGGAGCTGGATCAGGAGCTTGCTCCGTCCTCTCCACGCATCGGCCCGGTATTGCAGCGCCTCCGGGAGCGGTGCACCACCTTCTCTCAGCGGTGAAAAGACAGACGTAGCTAGCAAGCAAGCAAGCAAGCAAGCAAGCGAGGTGGACTGGAGCTCCTTCTTCTCGGGTCTCGTCTCTCGTCCATCTGTGTGTCTCTCTCTCCCCCTCCCCCTCCCCGTCTCCGTTCCCGTGCTCCCTCTGTGCACTTTCCCGCGTCTCGACTCTCTGGGCAAGCAGGCCGGCCCCCTTTTCGGCTCCCGTGCGTTTTCCCTCCAAAAAACTTAGTTTTTTCAGCCTTTTCCCAGGGAGGCAGGCGTGGCTTTGTGTGTGTGTGTGTGTGTGTGTGTGTATGTGTGTGTGTGTGTGTGTGTGTCCCCGTCCTCGCAGGCGGGCCCCTTTCGACAGCCGGGCGGTTTCCCTCCAAAAAACTTAGTATATACACCTTTTCTTCCTTTTTTTCCGGCAGGCGGGCAGGCGCGCGCGTCTGTGTGTGTGTGTGTCCCCGTCCCTCCCGAGAGAGCGCTGCCCCTTGCCTCTGCCCGCAGGTGCCGACGGTCCGCTTTCGCTTGCAGCTCGCTCGGCACAGCTGCTGCTGGTGGGAGGGGCCTAAGCTAAGGAGGCCGGCCGGCTGGCGCCCCCCTGCGGCTGCGGTCGTTGTCGGGCCGTTGACAGGAGATCCAAGAGCAGGGCCCCCGCCCGGGACTGGCGGGCAGGCAGGCGAGCAAGCAGGCAGGCAAGAGAGGGGGAGAGCGGAGTCCGGGCGGCCGGCAGCCGCGTGCGGACCGGGCTCCCGAGGCGTCGGCCTGCGCCGCTGCGCGCCAGCCGGACGCCCGCGCGCCCGCCCAAGGCCGGCGTCGGGCATCGCTTCTCGGCCTTTTGGCTAAGATCAAGTGTAGTATCTGTTCTTATCAGTTTAATATCTGATACGTCCCCCATCGGGGGACCACATATTAAACGGATTTTTGGAACAGGGAGCTGGATCAGGAGCTTGCTCCGTCCTCTCCACGCATCGGCCCGGTATTGCAGCGCCTCCGGGAGCGGTGCACCACCTTCTCTCAGCGGTGAAAAGACAGACGTAGCTAGCAAGCAAGCAAGCAAGCAAGCAAGCGAGGTGGACTGGAGCTCCTTCTTCTCGGGTCTCGTCTCTCGTCCATCTGTGTGTCTCTCTCTCCCCCTCCCCCTCCCCGTCTCCGTTCCCGTGCTCCCTCTGTGCACTTTCCCGCGTCTCGACTCTCTGGGCAAGCAGGCCGGCCCCCTTTTCGGCTCCCGTGCGTTTTCCCTCCAAAAAACTTAGTTTTTTCAGCCTTTTCCCAGGGAGGCAGGCGTGGCTTTTGTGTGTGTGTGTGTGTGTGTGTGTATGTGTGTGTGTGTGTGTGTGTGTCCCCGTCCTCGCAGGCGGGCCCCTTTCGACAGCCGGGCGGTTTCCCTCCAAAAAACTTAGTATATACACCTTTTCTTCCTTTTTTTCCGGCAGGCGGGCAGGCGCGCGCGTCTGTGTGTGTGTGTGTCCCCGTCCCTCCCGAGAGAGCGCTGCCCCTTGCCTCTGCCCGCAGGTGCCGACGGTCCGCTTTCGCTTGCAGCTCGCTCGGCACAGCTGCTGCTGGTGGGAGGGGCCTAAGCTAAGGAGGCCGGCCGGCTGGCGCCCCCCTGCGGCTGCGGTCGTTGTCGGGCCGTTGACAGGAGATCCAAGAGCAGGGCCCCCGCCCGGGACTGGCGGGCAGGCAGGCGAGCAAGCAGGCAGGCAAGAGAGGGGGAGAGCGGAGTCCGGGCGGCCGGCAGCCGCGTGCGGACCGGGCTCCCGAGGCGTCGGCCTGCGCCGCTGCGCGCCAGCCGGACGCCCGCGCGCCCGCCCAAGGCCGGCGTCGGGCATCGCTTCTCGGCCTTTTGGCTAAGATCAAGTGTAGTATCTGTTCTTATCAGTTTAATATCTGATACGTCCCCCATCGGGGGACCACATATTAAACGGATTTTTGGAACAGGGAGCTGGATCAGGAGCTTGCTCCGTCCTCTCCACGCATCGGCCCGGTATTGCAGCGCCTCCGGGAGCGGTGCACCACCTTCTCTCAGCGGTGAAAAGACAGACGTAGCTAGCAAGCAAGCAAGCAAGCAAGCAAGCGAGGTGGACTGGAGCTCCTTCTTCTCGGGTCTCGTCTCTCGTCCATCTGTGTGTCTCTCTCTCCCCCTCCCCCTCCCCGTCTCCGTTCCCGTGCTCCCTCTGTGCACTTTCCCGCGTCTCGACTCTCTGGGCAAGCAGGCCGGCCCCCTTTTCGGCTCCCGTGCGTTTTCCCTCCAAAAAACTTAGTTTTTTCAGCCTTTTCCCAGGGAGGCAGGCGTGGCTTTTGTGTGTGTGTGTGTGTGTGTGTATGTGTGTGTGTGTGTGTGTGTGTGTGTCCCCGTCCTCGCAGGCGGGCCCCTTTCGACAGCCGGGCGGTTTCCCTCCAAAAAACTTAGTATATACACCTTTTCTTCCTTTTTTTCCGGCAGGCGGGCAGGCGCGCGCGTCTGTGTGTGTGTGTGTCCCCGTCCCTCCCGAGAGAGCGCTGCCCCTTGCCTCTGCCCGCAGGTGCCGACGGTCCGCTTTCGCTTGCAGCTCGCTCGGCACAGCTGCTGCTGGTGGGAGGGGCCTAAGCTAAGGAGGCCGGCCGGCTGGCGCCCCCCTGCGGCTGCGGGTTGTCGGGCCGTTGACAGGAGATCCAAGAGCAGGGCCCCCGCCCGGGACTGGCGGGCAGGCAGGCGAGCAAGCAGGCAGGCAAGAGAGGGGGAGAGCGGAGTCCGGGCGGCCGGCAGCCGCGTGCGGACCGGGCTCCCGAGGCGTCGGCCTGCGCCGCTGCGCGCCAGCCGGACGCCCGCGCGCCCGCCCAAGGCCGGCGTCGGGCATCGCTTCTCGGCCTTTTGGCTAAGATCAAGTGTAGTATCTGTTCTTATCAGTTTAATATCTGATACGTCCCCCATCGGGGGACCACATATTAAACGGATTTTTGGAACAGGGAGCTGGATCAGGAGCTTGCTCCGTCCTCTCCACGCATCGGCCCGGTATTGCAGCGCCTCCGGGAGCGGTGCACCACCTTCTCTCAGCGGTGAAAAGACAGACGTAGCTAGCAAGCAAGCAAGCAAGCAAGCAAGCGAGGTGGACTGGAGCTCCTTCTTCTCGGGTCTCGTCTCTCGTCCATCTGTGTGTCTCTCTCTCCCCCTCCCCCTCCCCGTCTCCGTTCCCGTGCTCCCTCTGTGCACTTTCCCGCGTCTCGACTCTCTGGGCAAGCAGGCCGGCCCCCTTTTCGGCTCCCGTGCGTTTTCCCTCCAAAAAACTTAGTTTTTTCAGCCTTTTCCCAGGGAGGCAGGCGTGGCTTTTGTGTGTGTGTGTGTGTGTGTGTATGTGTGTGTGTGTGTGTGTGTGTGTCCCCGTCCTCGCAGGCGGGCCCCTTTCGACAGCCGGGCGGTTTCCCTCCAAAAAACTTAGTATATACACCTTTTCTTCCTTTTTTTCCGGCAGGCGGGCAGGCGCGCGCGTCTGTGTGTGTGTGTGTCCCCGTCCCTCCCGAGAGAGCGCTGCCCCTTGCCTCTGCCCGCAGGTGCCGACGGTCCGCTTTCGCTTGCAGCTCGCTCGGCACAGCTGCTGCTGGTGGGAGGGGCCTAAGCTAAGGAGGCCGGCCGGCTGGCGCCCCCCTGCGGCTGCGGTCGTTGTCGGGCCGTTGACAGGAGATCCAAGAGCAGGGCCCCCGCCCGGGACTGGCGGGCAGGCAGGCGAGCAAGCAGGCAGGCAAGAGAGGGGGAGAGCGGAGTCCGGGCGGCCGGCAGCCGCGTGCGGACCGGGCTCCCGAGGCGTCGGCCTGCGGCCTGCGCCGCTGCGCGCCAGCCGGACGCCCGCGCGCCCGCCCAAGGCCGGCGTCGGGCATCGCTTCTCGGCCTTTTGGCTAAGATCAAGTGTAGTATCTGTTCTTATCAGTTTAATATCTGATACGTCCCCCATCGGGGGACCACATATTAAACGGATTTTTGGAACAGGGAGCTGGATCAGGAGCTTGCTCCGTCCTCTCCACGCATCGGCCCGGTATTGCAGCGCCTCCGGGAGCGGTGCACCACCTTCTCTCAGCGGTGAAAAGACAGACGTAGCTAGCAAGCAAGCAAGCAAGCAAGCAAGCGAGGTGGACTGGAGCTCCTTCTTCTCGGGTCTCGTCTCTCGTCCATCTGTGTGTCTCTCTCTCCCCCTCCCCCTCCCCGTCTCCGTTCCCGTGCTCCCTCTGTGCACTTTCCCGCGTCTCGACTCTCTGGGCAAGCAGGCCGGCCCCCTTTTCGGCTCCCGTGCGTTTTCCCTCCAAAAAACTTAGTTTTTTCAGCCTTTTCCCAGGGAGGCAGGCGTGGCTTTTGTGTGTGTGTGTGTGTGTGTGTGTATGTGTGTGTGTGTGTGTGTGTGTCCCCGTCCTCGCAGGCGGGCCCCTTTCGACAGCCGGGCGGTTTCCCTCCAAAAAACTTAGTATATACACCTTTTCTTCCTTTTTTTCCGGCAGGCGGGCAGGCGCGCGCGTCTGTGTGTGTGTGTGTCCCCGTCCCTCCCGAGAGAGCGCTGCCCCTTGCCTCTGCCCGCAGGTGCCGACGGTCCGCTTTCGCTTGCAGCTCGCTCGGCACAGCTGCTGCTGGTGGGAGGGGCCTAAGCTAAGGAGGCCGGCCGGCTGGCGCCCCCCTGCGGCTGCGGTCGTTGTCGGGCCGTTGACAGGAGATCCAAGAGCAGGGCCCCCGCCCGGGACTGGCGGGCAGGCAGGCGAGCAAGCAGGCAGGCAAGAGAGGGGGAGAGCGGAGTCCGGGCGGCCGGCAGCCGCGTGCGGACCGGGCTCCCGAGGCGTCGGCCTGCGCCGCTGCGCGCCAGCCGGACGCCCGCGCGCCCGCCCAAGGCCGGCGTCGGGCATCGCTTCTCGGCCTTTTGGCTAAGATCAAGTGTAGTATCTGTTCTTATCAGTTTAATATCTGATACGTCCCCCATCGGGGGACCACATATTAAACGGATTTTTGGAACAGGGAGCTGGATCAGGAGCTTGCTCCGTCCTCTCCACGCATCGGCCCGGTATTGCAGCGCCTCCGGGAGCGGTGCACCACCTTCTCTCAGCGGTGAAAAGACAGACGTAGCTAGCAAGCAAGCAAGCAAGCAAGCAAGCGAGGTGGACTGGAGCTCCTTCTTCTCGGGTCTCGTCTCTCGTCCATCTGTGTGTCTCTCTCTCCCCCTCCCCCTCCCCGTCTCCGTTCCCGTGCTCCCTCTGTGCACTTTCCCGCGTCTCGACTCTCTGGGCAAGCAGGCCGGCCCCCTTTTCGGCTCCCGTGCGTTTTCCCTCCAAAAAACTTAGTTTTTTCAGCCTTTTCCCAGGGAGGCAGGCGTGGCTTTGTGTGTGTGTGTGTGTGTGTGTGTATGTGTGTGTGTGTGTGTGTGTGTCCCCGTCCTCGCAGGCGGGCCCCTTTCGACAGCCGGGCGGTTTCCCTCCAAAAAACTTAGTATATACACCTTTTCTTCCTTTTTTTCCGGCAGGCGGGCAGGCGCGCGCGTCTGTGTGTGTGTGTGTCCCCGTCCCTCCCGAGAGAGCGCTGCCCCTTGCCTCTGCCCGCAGGTGCCGACGGTCCGCTTTCGCTTGCAGCTCGCTCGGCACAGCTGCTGCTGGTGGGAGGGGCCTAAGCTAAGGAGGCCGGCCGGCTGGCGCCCCCCTGCGGCTGCGGTCGTTGTCGGGCCGTTGACAGGAGATCCAAGAGCAGGGCCCCCGCCCGGGACTGGCGGGCAGGCAGGCGAGCAAGCAGGCAGGCAAGAGAGGGGGAGAGCGGAGTCCGGGCGGCCGGCAGCCGCGTGCGGACCGGGCTCCCGAGGCGTCGGCCTGCGCCGCTGCGCGCCAGCCGGACGCCCGCGCGCCCGCCCAAGGCCGGCGTCGGGCATCGCTTCTCGGCCTTTTGGCTAAGATCAAGTGTAGTATCTGTTCTTATCAGTTTAATATCTGATACGTCCCCCATCGGGGGACCACATATTAAACGGATTTTTGGAACAGGGAGCTGGATCAGGAGCTTGCTCCGTCCTCTCCACGCATCGGCCCGGTATTGCAGCGCCTCCGGGAGCGGTGCACCACCTTCTCTCAGCGGTGAAAAGACAGACGTAGCTAGCAAGCAAGCAAGCAAGCAAGCAAGCGAGGTGGACTGGAGCTCCTTCTTCTCGGGTCTCGTCTCTCGTCCATCTGTGTGTCTCTCTCTCCCCCTCCCCCTCCCCGTCTCCGTTCCCGTGCTCCCTCTGTGCACTTTCCCGCGTCTCGACTCTCTGGGCAAGCAGGCCGGCCCCCTTTTCGGCTCCCGTGCGTTTTCCCTCCAAAAAACTTAGTTTTTTCAGCCTTTTCCCAGGGAGGCAGGCGTGGCTTTGTGTGTGTGTGTGTGTGTGTGTGTATGTGTGTGTGTGTGTGTGTGTGTCCCCGTCCTCGCAGGCGGGCCCCTTTCGACAGCCGGGCGGTTTCCCTCCAAAAAACTTAGTATATACACCTTTTCTTCCTTTTTTTCCGGCAGGCGGGCAGGCGCGCGCGTCTGTGTGTGTGTGTGTCCCCGTCCCTCCCGAGAGAGCGCTGCCCCTTGCCTCTGCCCGCAGGTGCCGACGGTCCGCTTTCGCTTGCAGCTCGCTCGGCACAGCTGCTGCTGGTGGGAGGGGCCTAAGCTAAGGAGGCCGGCCGGCTGGCGCCCCCCTGCGGCTGCGGTCGTTGTCGGGCCGTTGACAGGAGATCCAAGAGCAGGGCCCCCGCCCGGGACTGGCGGGCAGGCAGGCGAGCAAGCAGGCAGGCAAGAGAGGGGGAGAGCGGAGTCCGGGCGGCCGGCAGCCGCGTGCGGACCGGGCTCCCGAGGCGTCGGCCTGCGCCGCTGCGCGCCAGCCGGACGCCCGCGCGCCCGCCCAAGGCCGGCGTCGGGCATCGCTTCTCGGCCTTTTGGCTAAGATCAAGTGTAGTATCTGTTCTTATCAGTTTAATATCTGATACGTCCCCCATCGGGGGACCACATATTAAACGGATTTTTGGAACAGGGAGCTGGATCAGGAGCTTGCTCCGTCCTCTCCACGCATCGGCCCGGTATTGCAGCGCCTCCGGGAGCGGTGCACCACCTTCTCTCAGCGGTGAAAAGACAGACGTAGCTAGCAAGCAAGCAAGCAAGCAAGCAAGCGAGGTGGACTGGAGCTCCTTCTTCTCGGGTCTCGTCTCTCGTCCATCTGTGTGTCTCTCTCTCCCCCTCCCCCTCCCCGTCTCCGTTCCCGTGCTCCCTCTGTGCACTTTCCCGCGTCTCGACTCTCTGGGCAAGCAGGCCGGCCCCCTTTTCGGCTCCCGTGCGTTTTCCCTCCAAAAAACTTAGTTTTTTCAGCCTTTTCCCAGGGAGGCAGGCGTGGCTTTTGTGTGTGTGTGTGTGTGTATGTGTGTGTGTGTGTGTGTGTGTCCCCGTCCTCGCAGGCGGGCCCCTTTCGACAGCCGGGCGGTTTCCCTCCAAAAAACTTAGTATATACACCTTTTCTTCCTTTTTTTCCGGCAGGCGGGCAGGCGCGCGCGTCTGTGTGTGTGTGTGTCCCCGTCCCTCCCGAGAGAGCGCTGCCCCTTGCCTCTGCCCGCAGGTGCCGACGGTCCGCTTTCGCTTGCAGCTCGCTCGGCACAGCTGCTGCTGGTGGGAGGGGCCTAAGCTAAGGAGGCCGGCCGGCTGGCGCCCCCCTGCGGCTGCGGTCGTTGTCGGGCCGTTGACAGGAGATCCAAGAGCAGGGCCCCCGCCCGGGACTGGCGGGCAGGCAGGCGAGCAAGCAGGCAGGCAAGAGAGGGGGAGAGCGGAGTCCGGGCGGCCGGCAGCCGCGTGCGGACCGGGCTCCCGAGGCGTCGGCCTGCGCCGCTGCGCGCCAGCCGGACGCCCGCGCGCCCGCCCAAGGCCGGCGTCGGGCATCGCTTCTCGGCCTTTTGGCTAAGATCAAGTGTAGTATCTGTTCTTATCAGTTTAATATCTGATACGTCCCCCATCGGGGGACCACATATTAAACGGATTTTTGGAACAGGGAGCTGGATCAGGAGCTTGCTCCGTCCTCTCCACGCATCGGCCCGGTATTGCAGCGCCTCCGGGAGCGGTGCACCACCTTCTCTCAGCGGTGAAAAGACAGACGTAGCTAGCAAGCAAGCAAGCAAGCAAGCAAGCGAGGTGGACTGGAGCTCCTTCTTCTCGGGTCTCGTCTCTCGTCCATCTGTGTGTCTCTCTCTCCCCCTCCCCCTCCCCGTCTCCGTTCCCGTGCTCCCTCTGTGCACTTTCCCGCGTCTCGACTCTCTGGGCAAGCAGGCCGGCCCCCTTTTCGGCTCCCGTGCGTTTTCCCTCCAAAAAACTTAGTTTTTTCAGCCTTTTCCCAGGGAGGCAGGCGTGGCTTGTGTGTGTGTGTGTGTGTGTGTGTATGTGTGTGTGTGTGTGTGTGTGTCCCCGTCCTCGCAGGCGGGCCCCTTTCGACAGCCGGGCGGTTTCCCTCCAAAAAACTTAGTATATACACCTTTTCTTCCTTTTTTTCCGGCAGGCGGGCAGGCGCGCGCGTCTGTGTGTGTGTGTGTCCCCGTCCCTCCCGAGAGAGCGCTGCCCCTTGCCTCTGCCCGCAGGTGCCGACGGTCCGCTTTCGCTTGCAGCTCGCTCGGCACAGCTGCTGCTGGTGGGAGGGGCCTAAGCTAAGGAGGCCGGCCGGCTGGCGCCCCCCTGCGGCTGCGGTCGTTGTCGGGCCGTTGACAGGAGATCCAAGAGCAGGGCCCCCGCCCGGGACTGGCGGGCAGGCAGGCGAGCAAGCAGGCAGGCAAGAGAGGGGGAGAGCGGAGTCCGGGCGGCCGGCAGCCGCGTGCGGACCGGGCTCCCGAGGCGTCGGCCTGCGCCGCTGCGCGCCAGCCGGACGCCCGCGCGCCCGCCCAAGGCCGGCGTCGGGCATCGCTTCTCGGCCTTTTGGCTAAGATCAAGTGTAGTATCTGTTCTTATCAGTTTAATATCTGATACGTCCCCCATCGGGGGACCACATATTAAACGGATTTTTGGAACAGGGAGCTGGATCAGGAGCTTGCTCCGTCCTCTCCACGCATCGGCCCGGTATTGCAGCGCCTCCGGGAGCGGTGCACCACCTTCTCTCAGCGGTGAAAAGACAGACGTAGCTAGCAAGCAAGCAAGCAAGCAAGCAAGCGAGGTGGACTGGAGCTCCTTCTTCTCGGGTCTCGTCTCTCGTCCATCTGTGTGTCTCTCTCTCCCCCTCCCCCTCCCCGTCTCCGTTCCCGTGCTCCCTCTGTGCACTTTCCCGCGTCTCGACTCTCTGGGCAAGCAGGCCGGCCCCCTTTTCGGCTCCCGTGCGTTTTCCCTCCAAAAAACTTAGTTTTTTCAGCCTTTTCCCAGGGAGGCAGGCGTGGCTTTTGTGTGTGTGTGTGTGTGTGTGTGTATGTGTGTGTGTGTGTGTGTGTGTCCCCGTCCTCGCAGGCGGGCCCCTTTCGACAGCCGGGCGGTTTCCCTCCAAAAAACTTAGTATATACACCTTTTCTTCCTTTTTTTCCGGCAGGCGGGCAGGCGCGCGCGTCTGTGTGTGTGTGTGTCCCCGTCCCTCCCGAGAGAGCGCTGCCCCTTGCCTCTGCCCGCAGGTGCCGACGGTCCGCTTTCGCTTGCAGCTCGCTCGGCACAGCTGCTGCTGGTGGGAGGGGCCTAAGCTAAGGAGGCCGGCCGGCTGGCGCCCCCCTGCGGCTGCGGTCGTTGTCGGGCCGTTGACAGGAGATCCAAGAGCAGGGCCCCCGCCCGGGACTGGCGGGCAGGCAGGCGAGCAAGCAGGCAGGCAAGAGAGGGGGAGAGCGGAGTCCGGGCGGCCGGCAGCCGCGTGCGGACCGGGCTCCCGAGGCGTCGGCCTGCGCCGCTGCGCGCCAGCCGGACGCCCGCGCGCCCGCCCAAGGCCGGCGTCGGGCATCGCTTCTCGGCCTTTTGGCTAAGATCAAGTGTAGTATCTGTTCTTATCAGTTTAATATCTGATACGTCCCCCATCGGGGGACCACATATTAAACGGATTTTTGGAACAGGGAGCTGGATCAGGAGCTTGCTCCGTCCTCTCCACGCATCGGCCCGGTATTGCAGCGCCTCCGGGAGCGGTGCACCACCTTCTCTCAGCGGTGAAAAGACAGACGTAGCTAGCAAGCAAGCAAGCAAGCAAGCAAGCGAGGTGGACTGGAGCTCCTTCTTCTCGGGTCTCGTCTCTCGTCCATCTGTGTGTCTCTCTCTCCCCCTCCCCCTCCCCGTCTCCGTTCCCGTGCTCCCTCTGTGCACTTTCCCGCGTCTCGACTCTCTGGGCAAGCAGGCCGGCCCCCTTTTCGGCTCCCGTGCGTTTTCCCTCCAAAAAACTTAGTTTTTTCAGCCTTTTCCCAGGGAGGCAGGCGTGGCTTTTGTGTGTGTGTGTGTGTGTGTGTGTATGTGTGTGTGTGTGTGTGTGTGTCCCCGTCCTCGCAGGCGGGCCCCTTTCGACAGCCGGGCGGTTTCCCTCCAAAAAACTTAGTATATACACCTTTTCTTCCTTTTTTTCCGGCAGGCGGGCAGGCGCGCGCGTCTGTGTGTGTGTGTGTCCCCGTCCCTCCCGAGAGAGCGCTGCCCCTTGCCTCTGCCCGCAGGTGCCGACGGTCCGCTTTCGCTTGCAGCTCGCTCGGCACAGCTGCTGCTGGTGGGAGGGGCCTAAGCTAAGGAGGCCGGCCGGCTGGCGCCCCCCTGCGGCTGCGGTCGTTGTCGGGCCGTTGACAGGAGATCCAAGAGCAGGGCCCCCGCCCGGGACTGGCGGGCAGGCAGGCGAGCAAGCAGGCAGGCAAGAGAGGGGGAGAGCGGAGTCCGGGCGGCCGGCAGCCGCGTGCGGACCGGGCTCCCGAGGCGTCGGCCTGCGCCGCTGCGCGCCAGCCGGACGCCCGCGCGCCCGCCCAAGGCCGGCGTCGGGCATCGCTTCTCGGCCTTTTGGCTAAGATCAAGTGTAGTATCTGTTCTTATCAGTTTAATATCTGATACGTCCCCCATCGGGGGACCACATATTAAACGGATTTTTGGAACAGGGAGCTGGATCAGGAGCTTGCTCCGTCCTCTCCACGCATCGGCCCGGTATTGCAGCGCCTCCGGGAGCGGTGCACCACCTTCTCTCAGCGGTGAAAAGACAGACGTAGCTAGCAAGCAAGCAAGCAAGCAAGCAAGCGAGGTGGACTGGAGCTCCTTCTTCTCGGGTCTCGTCTCTCGTCCATCTGTGTGTCTCTCTCTCCCCCTCCCCCTCCCCGTCTCCGTTCCCGTGCTCCCTCTGTGCACTTTCCCGCGTCTCGACTCTCTGGGCAAGCAGGCCGGCCCCCTTTTCGGCTCCCGTGCGTTTTCCCTCCAAAAAACTTAGTTTTTTCAGCCTTTTCCCAGGGAGGCAGGCGTGGCTTTTGTGTGTGTGTGTGTGTGTGTGTGTATGTGTGTGTGTGTGTGTGTGTGTCCCCGTCCTCGCAGGCGGGCCCCTTTCGACAGCCGGGCGGTTTCCCTCCAAAAAACTTAGTATATACACCTTTTCTTCCTTTTTTTCCGGCAGGCGGGCAGGCGCGCGCGTCTGTGTGTGTGTGTGTCCCCGTCCCTCCCGAGAGAGCGCTGCCCCTTGCCTCTGCCCGCAGGTGCCGACGGTCCGCTTTCGCTTGCAGCTCGCTCGGCACAGCTGCTGCTGGTGGGAGGGGCCTAAGCTAAGGAGGCCGGCCGGCTGGCGCCCCCCTGCGGCTGCGGTCGTTGTCGGGCCGTTGACAGGAGATCCAAGAGCAGGGCCCCCGCCCGGGACTGGCGGGCAGGCAGGCGAGCAAGCAGGCAGGCAAGAGAGGGGGAGAGCGGAGTCCGGGCGGCCGGCAGCCGCGTGCGGACCGGGCTCCCGAGGCGTCGGCCTGCGCCGCTGCGCGCCAGCCGGACGCCCGCGCGCCCGCCCAAGGCCGGCGTCGGGCATCGCTTCTCGGCCTTTTGGCTAAGATCAAGTGTAGTATCTGTTCTTATCAGTTTAATATCTGATACGTCCCCCATCGGGGGACCACATATTAAACGGATTTTTGGAACAGGGAGCTGGATCAGGAGCTTGCTCCGTCCTCTCCACGCATCGGCCCGGTATTGCAGCGCCTCCGGGAGCGGTGCACCACCTTCTCTCAGCGGTGAAAAGACAGACGTAGCTAGCAAGCAAGCAAGCAAGCAAGCAAGCGAGGTGGACTGGAGCTCCTTCTTCTCGGGTCTCGTCTCTCGTCCATCTGTGTGTCTCTCTCTCCCCCTCCCCCTCCCCGTCTCCGTTCCCGTGCTCCCTCTGTGCACTTTCCCGCGTCTCGACTCTCTGGGCAAGCAGGCCGGCCCCCTTTTCGGCTCCCGTGCGTTTTCCCTCCAAAAAACTTAGTTTTTTCAGCCTTTTCCCAGGGAGGCAGGCGTGGCTTTTGTGTGTGTGTGTGTGTGTGTGTATGTGTGTGTGTGTGTGTGTGTCCCCGTCCTCGCAGGCGGGCCCCTTTCGACAGCCGGGCGGTTTCCCTCCAAAAAACTTAGTATATACACCTTTTCTTCCTTTTTTTCCGGCAGGCGGGCAGGCGCGCGCGTCTGTGTGTGTGTGTGTCCCCGTCCCTCCCGAGAGAGCGCTGCCCCTTGCCTCTGCCCGCAGGTGCCGACGGTCCGCTTTCGCTTGCAGCTCGCTCGGCACAGCTGCTGCTGGTGGGAGGGGCCTAAGCTAAGGAGGCCGGCCGGCTGGCGCCCCCCTGCGGCTGCGGTCGTTGTCGGGCCGTTGACAGGAGATCCAAGAGCAGGGCCCCCGCCCGGGACTGGCGGGCAGGCAGGCGAGCAAGCAGGCAGGCAAGAGAGGGGGAGAGCGGAGTCCGGGCGGCCGGCAGCCGCGTGCGGACCGGGCTCCCGAGGCGTCGGCCTGCGCCGCTGCGCGCCAGCCGGACGCCCGCGCGCCCGCCCAAGGCCGGCGTCGGGCATCGCTTCTCGGCCTTTTGGCTAAGATCAAGTGTAGTATCTGTTCTTATCAGTTTAATATCTGATACGTCCCCCATCGGGGGACCACATATTAAACGGATTTTTGGAACAGGGAGCTGGATCAGGAGCTTGCTCCGTCCTCTCCACGCATCGGCCCGGTATTGCAGCGCCTCCGGGAGCGGTGCACCACCTTCTCTCAGCGGTGAAAAGACAGACGTAGCTAGCAAGCAAGCAAGCAAGCAAGCAAGCGAGGTGGACTGGAGCTCCTTCTTCTCGGGTCTCGTCTCTCGTCCATCTGTGTGTCTCTCTCTCCCCCTCCCCCTCCCCGTCTCCGTTCCCGTGCTCCCTCTGTGCACTTTCCCGCGTCTCGACTCTCTGGGCAAGCAGGCCGGCCCCCTTTTCGGCTCCCGTGCGTTTTCCCTCCAAAAAACTTAGTTTTTTCAGCCTTTTCCCAGGGAGGCAGGCGTGGCTTTTGTGTGTGTGTGTGTGTGTGTGTATGTGTGTGTGTGTGTGTGTGTGTCCCCGTCCTCGCAGGCGGGCCCCTTTCGACAGCCGGGCGGTTTCCCTCCAAAAAACTTAGTATATACACCTTTTCTTCCTTTTTTTCCGGCAGGCGGGCAGGCGCGCGCGTCTGTGTGTGTGTGTGTCCCCGTCCCTCCCGAGAGAGCGCTGCCCCTTGCCTCTGCCCGCAGGTGCCGACGGTCCGCTTTCGCTTGCAGCTCGCTCGGCACAGCTGCTGCTGGTGGGAGGGGCCTAAGCTAAGGAGGCCGGCCGGCTGGCGCCCCCCTGCGGCTGCGGTCGTTGTCGGGCCGTTGACAGGAGATCCAAGAGCAGGGCCCCCGCCCGGGACTGGCGGGCAGGCAGGCGAGCAAGCAGGCAGGCAAGAGAGGGGGAGAGCGGAGTCCGGGCGGCCGGCAGCCGCGTGCGGACCGGGCTCCCGAGGCGTCGGCCTGCGCCGCTGCGCGCCAGCCGGACGCCCGCGCGCCCGCCCAAGGCCGGCGTCGGGCATCGCTTCTCGGCCTTTTGGCTAAGATCGAGGTTTAAGCCGGCAAGCCCGCAATTCCAAGATCTTAGTCCAGGGGGTCGGGAAGGCGACGGGAAGAGCTGGAAGGATCAGAAGGCGTGAAGGTCTGAGCGTGGAACGTGGAAGGGAGAAGATCGACGGCGGTGACGAGGAGGAGTGCAGAACGGTGCAGAGTTGGACGGCGGTGGTGGCAGTTACCTGGAGGCCGTGGAAGGAGTTGGGGCAGCGTGCTGTTGGCGTTCGGCTGGAGCGATGGCGGGATTCCCTGGGCCGAGGAAGGAGCGGAGGAAGAACTCCCTTCGCTTCGTGTTGCGAGGACGGGAAGGCCTGGGAGCATGGAACAGAGGGAAGTTTAAGGATTTAATTTTGAAGCGTTTTTTGAATGTACAGATGCCTGATTTAGTTTGTTTGCAAGATTTTTGTGAACGGGGGATTTTTGATTTGACTTTGATTTCTGAGTCTTTGGTTTGGGAACTTTGGGACTTGATACAAGTACGAAGGGAGGAGGCGCCATTGAGCCTCTTTAAAGTAGAACCGTGGTTTGCGGGGAATTTGAAAGGCATGACTGTTTTTGTGTTGGATCCTTTCGTTTCAGAGGAGGACTTAGAGGGGTTTTTGGGGAAGTATGTGACATTGTATGGAAGAGGGAAGAAGGAACGGGATGAAGATGGCGTGTGGACTGGGAAGCGGCGGTATTGGATGAGTCTGCGTCAGTGTCCGGCGGCTGAGGAGGGGTGCTTCACCCCCCGGCGTTTTTCGAAATAGGCTCGGACGGGGCATACCTGTCTTATCCGGGCCAGCCCCGGGTGTGTTGGAAATGTTTTGAACTGGGACATTATGCGAAGCAATGTGGAACTATGAACTGTGGTCAGTGTGGATCACGAAGGCACGGGACAAAGGATTGTGTACGATGTTTTGTATGTGGGGAATGGGGTCATCTGCAGAGGGATTGTTTGAGGGGAAGGGGAAAAGTCTTTGTACAGGAAGTTGGTGTGAAGGAACAAAAGGGGGCAGAAGAGGTAGGGGGAGGTGTGACAGTTGGGGACGGGGAGGTGAGTGTGCATGATATGAGTGAGGTGTGCGTGGAGGTCAGGGAATTAGATAGGGAGGGAACGGGTGGGGGTGCCGAGGGAGGTAGTTGTGAGAGTGTGGTAAAGGGAATGGATAGGGTACAAGAGGAGATGTTGAAGGTAGAGGATAAAGTTACAGGGGAAGGTGTGGGGAGTTTGAGGGTAAACGGAATGCGACCAGCTGAAGAGTTTCAATTGAGTGAAGGGCCAAGCGTAGCTGAAACAATAAGTAGTGTTTCTAAAGAGGGTGGGAGTGGGAACATTGTGGGGTTAAAGCGTGAATCAGGGGAAGGGGCGAAGGATTGTGTGCATGTGGAGATGTTGAAAGGGGAGGTAATGGGAAGTTTGAATGTGGGAGAAGGTGTGGGGTGTACGGTGGAGAAGGTTAAAAAAGAAACTGGGAAAAACAAGGAGGGCGAGGGAGGTAAGAGTAAGTTGGCGGGAGAGGAGATGAAAGATGGTGTGCATGTGGAGACGCCGAAGGAAGAGGTAATGGAAAGTTTGAATGTGGGAGAAGGTGTGGGGTGTACGGAGGAGAAGGTTAAAAAAGAAACCGGGAAAAACAAGGAAGGTGTGGCATCAAGAGGTGGAGAGCGGATTAAGGATGGAATGAGCAAAGAACGAGTGGAGGGTGCCGAGGGAGGTAAGGGTAAATTGGCGGGGGAGAGAACGGGCTGTATGCAAGAGGAGATGTTGAAGGTAGAGGATAAGGGGAAGATGAGCGTAGGTGAAGGGGAGGGGAATATGAGGGTAAAGGAAAAACGAATAGTAAAAGCAGGTGTTGTAGGTAAGGAGGAATTAGTGGAGGGGGTGAAGAATGGTGTGCATGTGGAGACGTCGAAAGGAGAGGTAGTGGAAAGTTTGAAGGTAGGAGAAGTGGTGGGGAGTATAAAAGGGAAAGGTAAAAAAGAAATGGGGAAAAACAAGGAAGGTGCAATATCAGGAGGTGGAGAGGTGATTAAAGATCGAATGAGTAAAGAACGAGTGGAGAGGTGTCAGCAGAGACCTAAAGTGGAGGGTGTGAGAGAAGTAGCCTCAAAAGTAAGTGTGAAGGGAAGTAGTAGTGACATTAGAGATAAGGGAATGCTTACTTGGGAGTTTACGGATAGCGATGTTGAGAGAGAGCATGAGGAGGATGTTAAACAGTGTGAAAAGGAGTGGAAGAAGGAAGGGTATACTGAAGGGTTGGTGAGGATACCGTTAACGTGCATTTCGTGGGACGTAACACCTGGACCGAAGGTAAAAGAAATTGAGCTGAATGAGGAGAATTTTCCACCCTTGGGGTCTGCAGAGGCCATGAAGGGGAAAAAGAGTACGAAAAAGAAATCCGATTCAGGGGTGAGTGTTGAGAAAGGTGAATGTAAAAGTAAGTGTGTAAGTGGAGGAGGGGGTGCCCAGAGACAATGTCCAGAGATCAAGGACATTCAGTGTAAAGTGTGGGAGGAGACTAGTCTCCACCCTGAATGGCAGAGAGTGGTGATGGCTAAATGGAAGAAATGTTTGGCTACAATAAGTGAAGTGGAACGACGGTTTCCAGAGAGTCGTATTGAGCTAATAAAGGACGGGGATATTCCAGTGAAGTTTCGGATAGGTGGGAAGACAGCGAAGGAGTGCGGCCAGACAGCGAGAGAGCTGCATAAAGCATTAACTATAAGTTTAGATTTTGATCGGCGGTAATTTTTGTTATGATGGAAGCATTTAGGTGGTGAAGAGTATGGGATGATCTGAGAATAGAGAACAGTTCATTTGAATAAGGGGTGGGATTATGATAATGAATGGTTTTGTGAAGTTTGGGGTTTTTGTTGGGAAGTTTGGTTTCAAGGTTTTGGATTTTTGTTTAATGAATTGTGGTTTGATGTATTTTGTATTTTTGTAATAAAAAAAAAAAAAAAAAAAAAAAAAAAATCTGTTCTTATCAGTTTAATATCTGATACGTCCCCATCGGGGGACCACATATTAAACGGATTTTTGGAACAGGGAGCTGGATCAGGAGCTTGCTCCGTCCTCTCCACGCATCGGCCCGGTATTGCAGCGCCTCCGGGAGCGGTGCACCACCTTCTCTCAGCGGTGAAAAGACAGACGTAGCTAGCAAGCAAGCAAGCAAGCAAGCAAGCGAGGTGGACTGGAGCTCCTTCTTCTCGGGTCTCGTCTCTCGTCCATCTGTGTGTCTCTCTCTCCCCCTCCCCCTCCCCGTCTCCGTTCCCGTGCTCCCTCTGTGCACTTTCCCGCGTCTCGACTCTCTGGGCAAGCAGGCCGGCCCCCTTTTCGGCTCCCGTGCGTTTTCCCTCCAAAAAACTTAGTTTTTTCAGCCTTTTCCCAGGGAGGCAGGCGTGGCTTTTGTGTGTGTGTGTGTGTGTGTGTATGTGTGTGTGTGTGTGTGTGTGTGTGTCCCCGTCCTCGCAGGCGGGCCCCTTTCGACAGCCGGGCGGTTTCCCTCCAAAAAACTTAGTATATACACCTTTTCTTCCTTTTTTTCCGGCAGGCGGGCAGGCGCGCGCGTCTGTGTGTGTGTGTGTCCCCGTCCCTCCCGAGAGAGCGCTGCCCCTTGCCTCTGCCCGCAGGTGCCGACGGTCCGCTTTCGCTTGCAGCTCGCTCGGCACAGCTGCTGCTGGTGGGAGGGGCCTAAGCTAAGGAGGCCGGCCGGCTGGCGCCCCCCTGCGGCTGCGGTCGTTGTCGGGCCGTTGACAGGAGATCCAAGAGCAGGGCCCCCGCCCGGGACTGGCGGGCAGGCAGGCGAGCAAGCAGGCAGGCAAGAGAGGGGGAGAGCGGAGTCCGGGCGGCCGGCAGCCGCGTGCGGACCGGGCTCCCGAGGCGTCGGCCTGCGCCGCTGCGCGCCAGCCGGACGCCCGCGCGCCCGCCCAAGGCCGGCGTCGGGCATCGCTTCTCGGCCTTTTGGCTAAGATCAAGTGTAGTATCTGTTCTTATCAGTTTAATATCTGATACGTCCCCCATCGGGGGACCACATATTAAACGGATTTTTGGAACAGGGAGCTGGATCAGGAGCTTGCTCCGTCCTCTCCACGCATCGGCCCGGTATTGCAGCGCCTCCGGGAGCGGTGCACCACCTTCTCTCAGCGGTGAAAAGACAGACGTAGCTAGCAAGCAAGCAAGCAAGCAAGCAAGCGAGGTGGACTGGAGCTCCTTCTTCTCGGGTCTCGTCTCTCGTCCATCTGTGTGTCTCTCTCTCCCCCTCCCCCTCCCCGTCTCCGTTCCCGTGCTCCCTCTGTGCACTTTCCCGCGTCTCGACTCTCTGGGCAAGCAGGCCGGCCCCCTTTTCGGCTCCCGTGCGTTTTCCCTCCAAAAAACTTAGTTTTTTCAGCCTTTTCCCAGGGAGGCAGGCGTGGCTTTTGTGTGTGTGTGTGTGTGTGTGTGTGTATGTGTGTGTGTGTGTGTGTGTGTCCCCGTCCTCGCAGGCGGGCCCCTTTCGACAGCCGGGCGGTTTCCCTCCAAAAAACTTAGTATATACACCTTTTCTTCCTTTTTTTCCGGCAGGCGGGCAGGCGCGCGCGTCTGTGTGTGTGTGTGTCCCCGTCCCTCCCGAGAGAGCGCTGCCCCTTGCCTCTGCCCGCAGGTGCCGACGGTCCGCTTTCGCTTGCAGCTCGCTCGGCACAGCTGCTGCTGGTGGGAGGGGCCTAAGCTAAGGAGGCCGGCCGGCTGGCGCCCCCCTGCGGCTGCGGTCGTTGTCGGGCCGTTGACAGGAGATCCAAGAGCAGGGCCCCCGCCCGGGACTGGCGGGCAGGCAGGCGAGCAAGCAGGCAGGCAAGAGAGGGGGAGAGCGGAGTCCGGGCGGCCGGCAGCCGCGTGCGGACCGGGCTCCCGAGGCGTCGGCCTGCGCCGCTGCGCGCCAGCCGGACGCCCGCGCGCCCGCCCAAGGCCGGCGTCGGGCATCGCTTCTCGGCCTTTTGGCTAAGATCAAGTGTAGTATCTGTTCTTATCAGTTTAATATCTGATACGTCCCCCATCGGGGGACCACATATTAAACGGATTTTTGGAACAGGGAGCTGGATCAGGAGCTTGCTCCGTCCTCTCCACGCATCGGCCCGGTATTGCAGCGCCTCCGGGAGCGGTGCACCACCTTCTCTCAGCGGTGAAAAGACAGACGTAGCTAGCAAGCAAGCAAGCAAGCAAGCAAGCGAGGTGGACTGGAGCTCCTTCTTCTCGGGTCTCGTCTCTCGTCCATCTGTGTGTCTCTCTCTCCCCCTCCCCCTCCCCGTCTCCGTTCCCGTGCTCCCTCTGTGCACTTTCCCGCGTCTCGACTCTCTGGGCAAGCAGGCCGGCCCCCTTTTCGGCTCCCGTGCGTTTTCCCTCCAAAAAACTTAGTTTTTTCAGCCTTTTCCCAGGGAGGCAGGCGTGGCTTTTGTGTGTGTGTGTGTGTGTGTGTATGTGTGTGTGTGTGTGTGTGTGTCCCCGTCCTCGCAGGCGGGCCCCTTTCGACAGCCGGGCGGTTTCCCTCCAAAAAACTTAGTATATACACCTTTTCTTCCTTTTTTTCCGGCAGGCGGGCAGGCGCGCGCGTCTGTGTGTGTGTGTGTCCCCGTCCCTCCCGAGAGAGCGCTGCCCCTTGCCTCTGCCCGCAGGTGCCGACGGTCCGCTTTCGCTTGCAGCTCGCTCGGCACAGCTGCTGCTGGTGGGAGGGGCCTAAGCTAAGGAGGCCGGCCGGCTGGCGCCCCCCTGCGGCTGCGGTCGTTGTCGGGCCGTTGACAGGAGATCCAAGAGCAGGGCCCCCGCCCGGGACTGGCGGGCAGGCAGGCGAGCAAGCAGGCAGGCAAGAGAGGGGGAGAGCGGAGTCCGGGCGGCCGGCAGCCGCGTGCGGACCGGGCTCCCGAGGCGTCGGCCTGCGCCGCTGCGCGCCAGCCGGACGCCCGCGCGCCCGCCCAAGGCCGGCGTCGGGCATCGCTTCTCGGCCTTTTGGCTAAGATCAAGTGTAGTATCTGTTCTTATCAGTTTAATATCTGATACGTCCCCCATCGGGGGACCACATATTAAACGGATTTTTGGAACAGGGAGCTGGATCAGGAGCTTGCTCCGTCCTCTCCACGCATCGGCCCGGTATTGCAGCGCCTCCGGGAGCGGTGCACCACCTTCTCTCAGCGGTGAAAAGACAGACGTAGCTAGCAAGCAAGCAAGCAAGCAAGCAAGCGAGGTGGACTGGAGCTCCTTCTTCTCGGGTCTCGTCTCTCGTCCATCTGTGTGTCTCTCTCTCCCCCTCCCCCTCCCCGTCTCCGTTCCCGTGCTCCCTCTGTGCACTTTCCCGCGTCTCGACTCTCTGGGCAAGCAGGCCGGCCCCCTTTTCGGCTCCCGTGCGTTTTCCCTCCAAAAAACTTAGTTTTTTCAGCCTTTTCCCAGGGAGGCAGGCGTGGCTTTTGTGTGTGTGTGTGTGTGTGTGTGTGTATGTGTGTGTGTGTGTGTGTGTGTCCCCGTCCTCGCAGGCGGGCCCCTTTCGACAGCCGGGCGGTTTCCCTCCAAAAAACTTAGTATATACACCTTTTCTTCCTTTTTTTCCGGCAGGCGGGCAGGCGCGCGCGTCTGTGTGTGTGTGTGTCCCCGTCCCTCCCGAGAGAGCGCTGCCCCTTGCCTCTGCCCGCAGGTGCCGACGGTCCGCTTTCGCTTGCAGCTCGCTCGGCACAGCTGCTGCTGGTGGGAGGGGCCTAAGCTAAGGAGGCCGGCCGGCTGGCGCCCCCCTGCGGCTGCGGTCGTTGTCGGGCCGTTGACAGGAGATCCAAGAGCAGGGCCCCCGCCCGGGACTGGCGGGCAGGCAGGCGAGCAAGCAGGCAGGCAAGAGAGGGGGAGAGCGGAGTCCGGGCGGCCGGCAGCCGCGTGCGGACCGGGCTCCCGAGGCGTCGGCCTGCGCCGCTGCGCGCCAGCCGGACGCCCGCGCGCCCGCCCAAGGCCGGCGTCGGGCATCGCTTCTCGGCCTTTTGGCTAAGATCAAGTGTAGTATCTGTTCTTATCAGTTTAATATCTGATACGTCCCCCATCGGGGGACCACATATTAAACGGATTTTTGGAACAGGGAGCTGGATCAGGAGCTTGCTCCGTCCTCTCCACGCATCGGCCCGGTATTGCAGCGCCTCCGGGAGCGGTGCACCACCTTCTCTCAGCGGTGAAAAGACAGACGTAGCTAGCAAGCAAGCAAGCAAGCAAGCAAGCGAGGTGGACTGGAGCTCCTTCTTCTCGGGTCTCGTCTCTCGTCCATCTGTGTGTCTCTCTCTCCCCCTCCCCCTCCCCGTCTCCGTTCCCGTGCTCCCTCTGTGCACTTTCCCGCGTCTCGACTCTCTGGGCAAGCAGGCCGGCCCCCTTTTCGGCTCCCGTGCGTTTTCCCTCCAAAAAACTTAGTTTTTTCAGCCTTTTCCCAGGGAGGCAGGCGTGGCTTTTGTGTGTGTGTGTGTGTGTGTGTATGTGTGTGTGTGTGTGTGTGTGTGTCCCCGTCCTCGCAGGCGGGCCCCTTTCGACAGCCGGGCGGTTTCCCTCCAAAAAACTTAGTATATACACCTTTTCTTCCTTTTTTTCCGGCAGGCGGGCAGGCGCGCGCGTCTGTGTGTGTGTGTGTCCCCGTCCCTCCCGAGAGAGCGCTGCCCCTTGCCTCTGCCCGCAGGTGCCGACGGTCCGCTTTCGCTTGCAGCTCGCTCGGCACAGCTGCTGCTGGTGGGAGGGGCCTAAGCTAAGGAGGCCGGCCGGCTGGCGCCCCCCTGCGGCTGCGGTCGTTGTCGGGCCGTTGACAGGAGATCCAAGAGCAGGGCCCCCGCCCGGGACTGGCGGGCAGGCAGGCGAGCAAGCAGGCAGGCAAGAGAGGGGGAGAGCGGAGTCCGGGCGGCCGGCAGCCGCGTGCGGACCGGGCTCCCGAGGCGTCGGCCTGCGCCGCTGCGCGCCAGCCGGACGCCCGCGCGCCCGCCCAAGGCCGGCGTCGGGCATCGCTTCTCGGCCTTTTGGCTAAGATCAAGTGTATCTGTTCTTATCAGTTTAATATCTGATACGTCCCCCATCGGGGGACCACATATTAAACGGATTTTTGGAACAGGGAGCTGGATCAGGAGCTTGCTCCGTCCTCTCCACGCATCGGCCCGGTATTGCAGCGCCTCCGGGAGCGGTGCACCACCTTCTCTCAGCGGTGAAAAGACAGACGTAGCTAGCAAGCAAGCAAGCAAGCAAGCAAGCGAGGTGGACTGGAGCTCCTTCTTCTCGGGTCTCGTCTCTCGTCCATCTGTGTGTCTCTCTCTCCCCCTCCCCCTCCCCGTCTCCGTTCCCGTGCTCCCTCTGTGCACTTTCCCGCGTCTCGACTCTCTGGGCAAGCAGGCCGGCCCCCTTTTCGGCTCCCGTGCGTTTTCCCTCCAAAAAACTTAGTTTTTTCAGCCTTTTCCCAGGGAGGCAGGCGTGGCTTTTGTGTGTGTGTGTGTGTGTGTGTGTGTATGTGTGTGTGTGTGTGTGTGTGTCCCCGTCCTCGCAGGCGGGCCCCTTTCGACAGCCGGGCGGTTTCCCTCCAAAAAACTTAGTATATACACCTTTTCTTCCTTTTTTTCCGGCAGGCGGGCAGGCGCGCGCGTCTGTGTGTGTGTGTGTCCCCGTCCCTCCCGAGAGAGCGCTGCCCCTTGCCTCTGCCCGCAGGTGCCGACGGTCCGCTTTCGCTTGCAGCTCGCTCGGCACAGCTGCTGCTGGTGGGAGGGGCCTAAGCTAAGGAGGCCGGCCGGCTGGCGCCCCCCTGCGGCTGCGGTCGTTGTCGGGCCGTTGACAGGAGATCCAAGAGCAGGGCCCCCGCCCGGGACTGGCGGGCAGGCAGGCGAGCAAGCAGGCAGGCAAGAGAGGGGGAGAGCGGAGTCCGGGCGGCCGGCAGCCGCGTGCGGACCGGGCTCCCGAGGCGTCGGCCTGCGCCGCTGCGCGCCAGCCGGACGCCCGCGCGCCCGCCCAAGGCCGGCGTCGGGCATCGCTTCTCGGCCTTTTGGCTAAGATCAAGTGTAGTATCTGTTCTTATCAGTTTAATATCTGATACGTCCCCCATCGGGGGACCACATATTAAACGGATTTTTGGAACAGGGAGCTGGATCAGGAGCTTGCTCCGTCCTCTCCACGCATCGGCCCGGTATTGCAGCGCCTCCGGGAGCGGTGCACCACCTTCTCTCAGCGGTGAAAAGACAGACGTAGCTAGCAAGCAAGCAAGCAAGCAAGCAAGCGAGGTGGACTGGAGCTCCTTCTTCTCGGGTCTCGTCTCTCGTCCATCTGTGTGTCTCTCTCTCCCCCTCCCCCTCCCCGTCTCCGTTCCCGTGCTCCCTCTGTGCACTTTCCCGCGTCTCGACTCTCTGGGCAAGCAGGCCGGCCCCCTTTTCGGCTCCCGTGCGTTTTCCCTCCAAAAAACTTAGTTTTTTCAGCCTTTTCCCAGGGAGGCAGGCGTGGCTTTTGTGTGTGTGTGTGTGTGTGTGTATGTGTGTGTGTGTGTGTGTGTGTGTCCCCGTCCTCGCAGGCGGGCCCCTTTCGACAGCCGGGCGGTTTCCCTCCAAAAAACTTAGTATATACACCTTTTCTTCCTTTTTTTCCGGCAGGCGGGCAGGCGCGCGCGTCTGTGTGTGTGTGTGTCCCCGTCCCTCCCGAGAGAGCGCTGCCCCTTGCCTCTGCCCGCAGGTGCCGACGGTCCGCTTTCGCTTGCAGCTCGCTCGGCACAGCTGCTGCTGGTGGGAGGGGCCTAAGCTAAGGAGGCCGGCCGGCTGGCGCCCCCCTGCGGCTGCGGTCGTTGTCGGGCCGTTGACAGGAGATCCAAGAGCAGGGCCCCCGCCCGGGACTGGCGGGCAGGCAGGCGAGCAAGCAGGCAGGCAAGAGAGGGGGAGAGCGGAGTCCGGGCGGCCGGCAGCCGCGTGCGGACCGGGCTCCCGAGGCGTCGGCCTGCGCCGCTGCGCGCCAGCCGGACGCCCGCGCGCCCGCCCAAGGCCGGCGTCGGGCATCGCTTCTCGGCCTTTTGGCTAAGATCAAGTGTAGTATCTGTTCTTATCAGTTTAATATCTGATACGTCCCCCATCGGGGGACCACATATTAAACGGATTTTTGGAACAGGGAGCTGGATCAGGAGCTTGCTCCGTCCTCTCCACGCATCGGCCCGGTATTGCAGCGCCTCCGGGAGCGGTGCACCACCTTCTCTCAGCGGTGAAAAGACAGACGTAGCTAGCAAGCAAGCAAGCAAGCAAGCAAGCGAGGTGGACTGGAGCTCCTTCTTCTCGGGTCTCGTCTCTCGTCCATCTGTGTGTCTCTCTCTCCCCCTCCCCCTCCCCGTCTCCGTTCCCGTGCTCCCTCTGTGCACTTTCCCGCGTCTCGACTCTCTGGGCAAGCAGGCCGGCCCCCTTTTCGGCTCCCGTGCGTTTTCCCTCCAAAAAACTTAGTTTTTTCAGCCTTTTCCCAGGGAGGCAGGCGTGGCTTTTGTGTGTGTGTGTGTGTGTGTGTATGTGTGTGTGTGTGTGTGTGTGTGTCCCCGTCCTCGCAGGCGGGCCCCTTTCGACAGCCGGGCGGTTTCCCTCCAAAAAACTTAGTATATACACCTTTTCTTCCTTTTTTTCCGGCAGGCGGGCAGGCGCGCGCGTCTGTGTGTGTGTGTGTCCCCGTCCCTCCCGAGAGAGCGCTGCCCCTTGCCTCTGCCCGCAGGTGCCGACGGTCCGCTTTCGCTTGCAGCTCGCTCGGCACAGCTGCTGCTGGTGGGAGGGGCCTAAGCTAAGGAGGCCGGCCGGCTGGCGCCCCCCTGCGGCTGCGGTCGTTGTCGGGCCGTTGACAGGAGATCCAAGAGCAGGGCCCCCGCCCGGGACTGGCGGGCAGGCAGGCGAGCAAGCAGGCAGGCAAGAGAGGGGGAGAGCGGAGTCCGGGCGGCCGGCAGCCGCGTGCGGACCGGGCTCCCGAGGCGTCGGCCTGCGCCGCTGCGCGCCAGCCGGACGCCCGCGCGCCCGCCCAAGGCCGGCGTCGGGCATCGCTTCTCGGCCTTTTGGCTAAGATCAAGTGTAGTATCTGTTCTTATCAGTTTAATATCTGATACGTCCCCCATCGGGGGACCACATATTAAACGGATTTTTGGAACAGGGAGCTGGATCAGGAGCTTGCTCCGTCCTCTCCACGCATCGGCCCGGTATTGCAGCGCCTCCGGGAGCGGTGCACCACCTTCTCTCAGCGGTGAAAAGACAGACGTAGCTAGCAAGCAAGCAAGCAAGCAAGCAAGCGAGGTGGACTGGAGCTCCTTCTTCTCGGGTCTCGTCTCTCGTCCATCTGTGTGTCTCTCTCTCCCCCTCCCCCTCCCCGTCTCCGTTCCCGTGCTCCCTCTGTGCACTTTCCCGCGTCTCGACTCTCTGGGCAAGCAGGCCGGCCCCCTTTTCGGCTCCCGTGCGTTTTCCCTCCAAAAAACTTAGTTTTTTCAGCCTTTTCCCAGGGAGGCAGGCGTGGCTTTTGTGTGTGTGTGTGTGTGTGTGTATGTGTGTGTGTGTGTGTGTCCCCGTCCTCGCAGGCGGGCCCCTTTCGACAGCCGGGCGGTTTCCCTCCAAAAAACTTAGTATATACACCTTTTCTTCCTTTTTTTCCGGCAGGCGGGCAGGCGCGCGCGTCTGTGTGTGTGTGTGTCCCCGTCCCTCCCGAGAGAGCGCTGCCCCTTGCCTCTGCCCGCAGGTGCCGACGGTCCGCTTTCGCTTGCAGCTCGCTCGGCACAGCTGCTGCTGGTGGGAGGGGCCTAAGCTAAGGAGGCCGGCCGGCTGGCGCCCCCCTGCGGCTGCGGTCGTTGTCGGGCCGTTGACAGGAGATCCAAGAGCAGGGCCCCCGCCCGGGACTGGCGGGCAGGCAGGCGAGCAAGCAGGCAGGCAAGAGAGGGGGAGAGCGGAGTCCGGGCGGCCGGCAGCCGCGTGCGGACCGGGCTCCCGAGGCGTCGGCCTGCGCCGCTGCGCGCCAGCCGGACGCCCGCGCGCCCGCCCAAGGCCGGCGTCGGGC
Organism: Lepisosteus oculatus; assembly: GCF_040954835.1. Classification (NCBI taxonomy): domain Eukaryota; kingdom Metazoa; phylum Chordata; class Actinopteri; order Semionotiformes; family Lepisosteidae; genus Lepisosteus; species Lepisosteus oculatus. The sequence continues at coordinate 17,587,552 of NC_090711.1, forward strand.
ATCGCTTCTCGGCCTTTTGGCTAAGATCAAGTGTAGTATCTGTTCTTATCAGTTTAATATCTGATACGTCCCCCATCGGGGGACCACATATTAAACGGATTTTTGGAACAGGGAGCTGGATCAGGAGCTTGCTCCGTCCTCTCCACGCATCGGCCCGGTATTGCAGCGCCTCCGGGAGCGGTGCACCACCTTCTCTCAGCGGTGAAAAGACAGACGTAGCTAGCAAGCAAGCAAGCAAGCAAGCAAGCGAGGTGGACTGGAGCTCCTTCTTCTCGGGTCTCGTCTCTCGTCCATCTGTGTGTCTCTCTCTCCCCCTCCCCCTCCCCGTCTCCGTTCCCGTGCTCCCTCTGTGCACTTTCCCGCGTCTCGACTCTCTGGGCAAGCAGGCCGGCCCCCTTTTCGGCTCCCGTGCGTTTTCCCTCCAAAAAACTTAGTTTTTTCAGCCTTTTCCCAGGGAGGCAGGCGTGGCTTTTGTGTGTGTGTGTGTGTGTGTGTGTGTATGTGTGTGTGTGTGTGTGTGTGTCCCCGTCCTCGCAGGCGGGCCCCTTTCGACAGCCGGGCGGTTTCCCTCCAAAAAACTTAGTATATACACCTTTTCTTCCTTTTTTTCCGGCAGGCGGGCAGGCGCGCGCGTCTGTGTGTGTGTGTGTCCCCGTCCCTCCCGAGAGAGCGCTGCCCCTTGCCTCTGCCCGCAGGTGCCGACGGTCCGCTTTCGCTTGCAGCTCGCTCGGCACAGCTGCTGCTGGTGGGAGGGGCCTAAGCTAAGGAGGCCGGCCGGCTGGCGCCCCCCTGCGGCTGCGGTCGTTGTCGGGCCGTTGACAGGAGATCCAAGAGCAGGGCCCCCGCCCGGGACTGGCGGGCAGGCAGGCGAGCAAGCAGGCAGGCAAGAGAGGGGGAGAGCGGAGTCCGGGCGGCCGGCAGCCGCGTGCGGACCGGGCTCCCGAGGCGTCGGCCTGCGCCGCTGCGCGCCAGCCGGACGCCCGCGCGCCCGCCCAAGGCCGGCGTCGGGCATCGCTTCTCGGCCTTTTGGCTAAGATCAAGTGTAGTATCTGTTCTTATCAGTTTAATATCTGATACGTCCCCCATCGGGGGACCACATATTAAACGGATTTTTGGAACAGGGAGCTGGATCAGGAGCTTGCTCCGTCCTCTCCACGCATCGGCCCGGTATTGCAGCGCCTCCGGGAGCGGTGCACCACCTTCTCTCAGCGGTGAAAAGACAGACGTAGCTAGCAAGCAAGCAAGCAAGCAAGCAAGCGAGGTGGACTGGAGCTCCTTCTTCTCGGGTCTCGTCTCTCGTCCATCTGTGTGTCTCTCTCTCCCCCTCCCCCTCCCCGTCTCCGTTCCCGTGCTCCCTCTGTGCACTTTCCCGCGTCTCGACTCTCTGGGCAAGCAGGCCGGCCCCCTTTTCGGCTCCCGTGCGTTTTCCCTCCAAAAAACTTAGTTTTTTCAGCCTTTTCCCAGGGAGGCAGGCGTGGCTTTGTGTGTGTGTGTGTGTGTGTGTATGTGTGTGTGTGTGTGTGTGTGTCCCCGTCCTCGCAGGCGGGCCCCTTTCGACAGCCGGGCGGTTTCCCTCCAAAAAACTTAGTATATACACCTTTTCTTCCTTTTTTTCCGGCAGGCGGGCAGGCGCGCGCGTCTGTGTGTGTGTGTGTCCCCGTCCCTCCCGAGAGAGCGCTGCCCCTTGCCTCTGCCCGCAGGTGCCGACGGTCCGCTTTCGCTTGCAGCTCGCTCGGCACAGCTGCTGCTGGTGGGAGGGGCCTAAGCTAAGGAGGCCGGCCGGCTGGCGCCCCCCTGCGGCTGCGGTCGTTGTCGGGCCGTTGACAGGAGATCCAAGAGCAGGGCCCCCGCCCGGGACTGGCGGGCAGGCAGGCGAGCAAGCAGGCAGGCAAGAGAGGGGGAGAGCGGAGTCCGGGCGGCCGGCAGCCGCGTGCGGACCGGGCTCCCGAGGCGTCGGCCTGCGCCGCTGCGCGCCAGCCGGACGCCCGCGCGCCCGCCCAAGGCCGGCGTCGGGCATCGCTTCTCGGCCTTTTGGCTAAGATCAAGTGTAGTATCTGTTCTTATCAGTTTAATATCTGATACGTCCCCCATCGGGGGACCACATATTAAACGGATTTTTGGAACAGGGAGCTGGATCAGGAGCTTGCTCCGTCCTCTCCACGCATCGGCCCGGTATTGCAGCGCCTCCGGGAGCGGTGCACCACCTTCTCTCAGCGGTGAAAAGACAGACGTAGCTAGCAAGCAAGCAAGCAAGCAAGCAAGCGAGGTGGACTGGAGCTCCTTCTTCTCGGGTCTCGTCTCTCGTCCATCTGTGTGTCTCTCTCTCCCCCTCCCCCTCCCCGTCTCCGTTCCCGTGCTCCCTCTGTGCACTTTCCCGCGTCTCGACTCTCTGGGCAAGCAGGCCGGCCCCCTTTTCGGCTCCCGTGCGTTTTCCCTCCAAAAAACTTAGTTTTTTCAGCCTTTTCCCAGGGAGGCAGGCGTGGCTTTTGTGTGTGTGTGTGTGTGTGTATGTGTGTGTGTGTGTGTGTGTGTGTGTCCCCGTCCTCGCAGGCGGGCCCCTTTCGACAGCCGGGCGGTTTCCCTCCAAAAAACTTAGTATATACACCTTTTCTTCCTTTTTTTCCGGCAGGCGGGCAGGCGCGCGCGTCTGTGTGTGTGTGTGTCCCCGTCCCTCCCGAGAGAGCGCTGCCCCTTGCCTCTGCCCGCAGGTGCCGACGGTCCGCTTTCGCTTGCAGCTCGCTCGGCACAGCTGCTGCTGGTGGGAGGGGCCTAAGCTAAGGAGGCCGGCCGGCTGGCGCCCCCCTGCGGCTGCGGTCGTTGTCGGGCCGTTGACAGGAGATCCAAGAGCAGGGCCCCCGCCCGGGACTGGCGGGCAGGCAGGCGAGCAAGCAGGCAGGCAAGAGAGGGGGAGAGCGGAGTCCGGGCGGCCGGCAGCCGCGTGCGGACCGGGCTCCCGAGGCGTCGGCCTGCGCCGCTGCGCGCCAGCCGGACGCCCGCGCGCCCGCCCAAGGCCGGCGTCGGGCATCGCTTCTCGGCCTTTTGGCTAAGATCAAGTGTAGTATCTGTTCTTATCAGTTTAATATCTGATACGTCCCCCATCGGGGGACCACATATTAAACGGATTTTTGGAACAGGGAGCTGGATCAGGAGCTTGCTCCGTCCTCTCCACGCATCGGCCCGGTATTGCAGCGCCTCCGGGAGCGGTGCACCACCTTCTCTCAGCGGTGAAAAGACAGACGTAGCTAGCAAGCAAGCAAGCAAGCAAGCAAGCGAGGTGGACTGGAGCTCCTTCTTCTCGGGTCTCGTCTCTCGTCCATCTGTGTGTCTCTCTCTCCCCCTCCCCCTCCCCGTCTCCGTTCCCGTGCTCCCTCTGTGCACTTTCCCGCGTCTCGACTCTCTGGGCAAGCAGGCCGGCCCCCTTTTCGGCTCCCGTGCGTTTTCCCTCCAAAAAACTTAGTTTTTTCAGCCTTTTCCCAGGGAGGCAGGCGTGGCTTTTGTGTGTGTGTGTGTGTGTGTGTGTATGTGTGTGTGTGTGTGTGTGTGTCCCCGTCCTCGCAGGCGGGCCCCTTTCGACAGCCGGGCGGTTTCCCTCCAAAAAACTTAGTATATACACCTTTTCTTCCTTTTTTTCCGGCAGGCGGGCAGGCGCGCGCGTCTGTGTGTGTGTGTGTCCCCGTCCCTCCCGAGAGAGCGCTGCCCCTTGCCTCTGCCCGCAGGTGCCGACGGTCCGCTTTCGCTTGCAGCTCGCTCGGCACAGCTGCTGCTGGTGGGAGGGGCCTAAGCTAAGGAGGCCGGCCGGCTGGCGCCCCCCTGCGGCTGCGGTCGTTGTCGGGCCGTTGACAGGAGATCCAAGAGCAGGGCCCCCGCCCGGGACTGGCGGGCAGGCAGGCGAGCAAGCAGGCAGGCAAGAGAGGGGGAGAGCGGAGTCCGGGCGGCCGGCAGCCGCGTGCGGACCGGGCTCCCGAGGCGTCGGCCTGCGCCGCTGCGCGCCAGCCGGACGCCCGCGCGCCCGCCCAAGGCCGGCGTCGGGCATCGCTTCTCGGCCTTTTGGCTAAGATCAAGTGTAGTATCTGTTCTTATCAGTTTAATATCTGATACGTCCCCCATCGGGGGACCACATATTAAACGGATTTTTGGAACAGGGAGCTGGATCAGGAGCTTGCTCCGTCCTCTCCACGCATCGGCCCGGTATTGCAGCGCCTCCGGGAGCGGTGCACCACCTTCTCTCAGCGGTGAAAAGACAGACGTAGCTAGCAAGCAAGCAAGCAAGCAAGCAAGCGAGGTGGACTGGAGCTCCTTCTTCTCGGGTCTCGTCTCTCGTCCATCTGTGTGTCTCTCTCTCCCCCTCCCCCTCCCCGTCTCCGTTCCCGTGCTCCCTCTGTGCACTTTCCCGCGTCTCGACTCTCTGGGCAAGCAGGCCGGCCCCCTTTTCGGCTCCCGTGCGTTTTCCCTCCAAAAAACTTAGTTTTTTCAGCCTTTTCCCAGGGAGGCAGGCGTGGCTTTTGTGTGTGTGTGTGTGTGTGTAGTGTGTGTGTGTGTGTGTGTGTGTGTCCCCGTCCTCGCAGGCGGGCCCCTTTCGACAGCCGGGCGGTTTCCCTCCAAAAAACTTAGTATATACACCTTTTCTTCCTTTTTTTTCCGGCAGGCGGGCAGGCGCGCGCGTCTGTGTGTGTGTGTGTCCCCGTCCCTCCCGAGAGAGCGCTGCCCCTTGCCTCTGCCCGCAGGTGCCGACGGTCCGCTTTCGCTTGCAGCTCGCTCGGCACAGCTGCTGCTGGTGGGAGGGGCCTAAGCTAAGGAGGCCGGCCGGCTGGCGCCCCCCTGCGGCTGCGGTCGTTGTCGGGCCGTTGACAGGAGATCCAAGAGCAGGGCCCCGCCCGGGACTGGCGGCAGGCAGGCGAGCAAGCAGGCAGGCAAGAGAGGGGGAGAGCGGAGTCCGGGCGGCCGGCAGCCGCGTGCGGACCGGGCTCCCGAGGCGTCGGCCTGCGCCGCTGCGCGCCAGCCGGACGCCCGCGCGCCCGCCCAAGGCCGGCGTCGGGCATCGCTTCTCGGCCTTTTGGCTAAGATCAAGTGTAGTATCTGTTCTTATCAGTTTAATATCTGATACGTCCCCATCGGGGGACCACATATTAAACGGGATTTTTGGAACAGGGAGCTGGATCAGGAGCTTGCTCCGTCCTCTCCACGCATCGGCCCGGTATTGCAGCGCCTCCGGGAGCGGTGCACCACCTTCTCTCAGCGGTGAAAAGACAGACGTAGCTAGCAAGCAAGCAAGCAAGCAAGCAAGCGAGGTGGACTGGAGCTCCTTCTTCTCGGGTCTCGTCTCTCGTCCATCTGTGTGTCTCTCTCTCCCCCTCCCCCTCCCCGTCTCCGTTCCCGTGCTCCCTCTGTGCACTTTCCCGCGTCTCGACTCTCTGGGCAAGCAGGCCGGCCCCCTTTTCGGCTCCCGTGCGTTTTCCCTCCAAAAAACTTAGTTTTTTCAGCCTTTTCCCAGGGAGGCAGGCGTGGCTTTGTGTGTGTGTGTGTGTGTGTGTGTAGTGTGTGTGTGTGTGTGTGTGTCCCCGTCCTCGCAGGCGGGCCCCTTTCGACAGCCGGGCGGTTTCCCTCCAAAAAACTTAGTATATACACCTTTTCTTCCTTTTTTCCGGCAGGCGGGCAGGCGCGCGCGTCTGTGTGTGTGTGTGTCCCCGTCCCTCCCGAGAGAGCGCTGCCCCTTGCCTCTGCCCGCAGGTGCCGACGGTCCGCTTTCGCTTGCAGCTCGCTCGGCACAGCTGCTGCTGGTGGGAGGGGCCTAAGCTAAGGAGGCCGGCCGGCTGGCGCCCCCCTGCGGCTGCGGTCGTTGTCGGGCCGTTGACAGGAGATCCAAGAGCAGGGCCCCCGCCCGGGACTGGCGGGCAGGCAGGCGAGCAAGCAGGCAGGCAAGAGAGGGGGAGAGCGGAGTCCGGGCGGCCGGCAGCCGCGTGCGGACCGGGCTCCCGAGGCGTCGGCCTGCGCCGCTGCGCGCCAGCCGGACGCCCGCGCGCCCGCCCAAGGCCGGCGTCGGGCATCGCTTCTCGGCCTTTTGGCTAAGATCAAGTGTAGTATCTGTTCTTATCAGTTAATATCTGATACGTCCCCCATCGGGGGACCACATATTAACGGATTTTTGGAACAGGAGCTGGATCAGGAGCTTGCTCCGTCCTCTCCACGCATCGGCCCGGTATTGCAGCGCCTCCGGGAGCGGTGCACCACCTTCTCTCAGCGGTGAAAAGACAGACGTAGCTAGCAAGCAAGCAAGCAAGCAAGCAAGCGAGGTGGACTGGAGCTCCTTCTTCTCGGGTCTCGTCTCTCGTCCATCTGTGTGTCTCTCTCTCCCCCTCCCCCTCCCCGTCTCCGTTCCCGTGCTCCCTCTGTGCACTTTCCCGCGTCTCGACTCTCTGGGCAAGCAGGCCGGCCCCCTTTTCGGCTCCCGTGCGTTTTCCCTCCAAAAAACTTAGTTTTTTCAGCCTTTTCCCAGGGAGGCAGGCGTGGCTTTTGTGTGTGTGTGTGTGTGTGTGTGTGTATGTGTGTGTGTGTGTGTGTGTCCCCGTCCTCGCAGGCGGGCCCCTTTCGACAGCCGGGCGGTTTCCCTCCAAAAAACTTAGTATATACACCTTTTCTTCCTTTTTTTCCGGCAGGCGGGCAGGCGCGCGCGTCTGTGTGTGTGTGTGTCCCCGTCCCTCCCGAGAGAGCGCTGCCCCTTGCCTCTGCCCGCAGGTGCCGACGGTCCGCTTTCGCTTGCAGCTCGCTCGGCACAGCTGCTGCTGGTGGGAGGGGCCTAAGCTAAGGAGGCCGGCCGGCTGGCGCCCCCCTGCGGCTGCGGTCGTTGTCGGGCCGTTGACAGGAGATCCAAGAGCAGGGCCCCCGCCCGGGACTGGCGGGCAGGCAGGCGAGCAAGCAGGCAGGCAAGAGAGGGGGAGAGCGGAGTCCGGGCGGCCGGCAGCCGCGTGCGGACCGGGCTCCCGAGGCGTCGGCCTGCGCCGCTGCGCGCCAGCCGGACGCCCGCGCGCCCGCCCAAGGCCGGCGTCGGGCATCGCTTCTCGGCCTTTTGGCTAAGATCAAGTGTAGTATCTGTTCTTATCAGTTTAATATCTGATACGTCCCCCATCGGGGGACCACATATTAAACGGATTTTTGGAACAGGGAGCTGGATCAGGAGCTTGCTCCGTCCTCTCCACGCATCGGCCCGGTATTGCAGCGCCTCCGGGAGCGGTGCACCACCTTCTCTCAGCGGTGAAAAGACAGACGTAGCTAGCAAGCAAGCAAGCAAGCAAGCAAGCGAGGTGGACTGGAGCTCCTTCTTCTCGGGTCTCGTCTCTCGTCCATCTGTGTGTCTCTCTCTCCCCCTCCCCCTCCCCGTCTCCGTTCCCGTGCTCCCTCTGTGCACTTTCCCGCGTCTCGACTCTCTGGCAAGCAGGCCGGCCCCCTTTTCGGCTCCCGTGCGTTTTCCCTCCAAAAAACTTAGTTTTTTCAGCCTTTTCCCAGGGAGGCAGGCGTGGCTTTTTGTGTGTGTGTGTGTGTGTGTGTGTGTGTGTGTGTGTTGGTGTGTGTCCCCGTCCTCGCAGGCGGGCCCCTTTCGACAGCCGGGCGGTTTCCCTCCAAAAAACTTAGTATATACACCTTTTCTTCCTTTTTTTCGGCAGGCGGGCAGGCGCGCGCGTCTGTGTGTGTGTGTGTCCCCGTCCCTCCGAGAGAGCGCTGCCCCTTGCCTCTGCCCGCAGGTGCCGACGGTCCGCTTTCGCTTGCAGCTCGCTCGGCACAGCTGCTGCTGGTGGGAGGGGCCTAAGCTAAGGAGGCCGGCCGGCTGGCGCCCCCCTGCGGCTGCGGTCGTTGTCGGGCCGTTGACAGGAGATCCAAGAGCAGGGCCCCCGCCCGGGACTGGCGGGCAGGCAGGCGAGCAAGCAGGCAGGCAAGAGAGGGGGAGAGCGGAGTCCGGGCGGCCGGCAGCCGCGTGCGGACCGGGCTCCCGAGGCGTCGGCCTGCGCCGCTGCGCGCCAGCCGGACGCCCGCGCGCCCGCCCAAGGCCGGCGTCGGGCATCGCTTCTCGGCCTTTTGGCTAAGATCAAGTGTAGTATCTGTTCTTATCAGTTTAATATCTGATACGTCCCCCATGGGGGACCACATATTAAACGGATTTTTGGAACAGGGAGCTGGATCAGGAGCTTGCTCCGTCCTCTCCACGCATCGGCCCGGTATTGCAGCGCCTCCGGGAGCGGTGCACCACCTTCTCTCAGCGGTGAAAAGACAGACGTAGCTAGCAAGCAAGCAAGCAAGCAAGCAAGCGAGGTGGACTGGAGCTCCTTCTTCTCGGGTCTCGTCTCTCGTCCATCTGTGTGTCTCTCTCTCCCCCTCCCCCTCCCCGTCTCCGTTCCCGTGCTCCCTCTGTGCACTTTCCCGCGTCTCGACTCTCTGGGCAAGCAGGCCGGCCCCCTTTTCGGCTCCCGTGCGTTTTCCCTCCAAAAAACTTAGTTTTTTCAGCCTTTTCCCAGGGAGGCAGGCGTGGCTTTTGTGTGTGTGTGTGTGTGTGTGTATGTGTGTGTGTGTGTGTGTGTGTCCCCGTCCTCGCAGGCGGGCCCCTTTCGACAGCCGGGCGGTTTCCCTCCAAAAAACTTAGTATATACACCTTTTCTTCCTTTTTTTCCGGCAGGCGGGCAGGCGCGCGCGTCTGTGTGTGTGTGTGTCCCCGTCCCTCCCGAGAGAGCGCTGCCCCTTGCCTCTGCCCGCAGGTGCCGACGGTCCGCTTTCGCTTGCAGCTCGCTCGGCACAGCTGCTGCTGGTGGGAGGGGCCTAAGCTAAGGAGGCCGGCCGGCTGGCGCCCCCCTGCGGCTGCGGTCGTTGTCGGGCCGTTGACAGGAGATCCAAGAGCAGGGCCCCCGCCCGGGACTGGCGGGCAGGCAGGCGAGCAAGCAGGCAGGCAAGAGAGGGGGAGAGCGGAGTCCGGGCGGCCGGCAGCCGCGTGCGGACCGGGCTCCCGAGGCGTCGGCCTGCGCCGCTGCGCGCCAGCCGGACGCCCGCGCGCCCGCCCAAGGCCGGCGTCGGGCATCGCTTCTCGGCCTTTTGGGCTAAGATCAAGTGTAGTATCTGTTCTTATCAGTTTAATATCTGATACGTCCCCCATCGGGGGACCACATATTAAACGGATTTTTGGAACAGGAGCTGGATCAGGAGCTTGCTCCGTCCTCTCCACGCATCGGCCCGGTATTGCAGCGCCTCCGGGAGCGGTGCACCACCTTCTCTCAGCGGTGAAAAGACAGACGTAGCTAGCAAGCAAGCAAGCAAGCAAGCAAGCGAGGTGGACTGGAGCTCCTTCTTCTCGGGTCTCGTCTCTCGTCCATCTGTGTGTCTCTCTCTCCCCCTCCCCCTCCCCGTCTCCGTTCCCGTGCTCCCTCTGTGCACTTTCCCGCGTCTCGACTCTCTGGGCAAGCAGGCCGGCCCCCTTTTCGGCTCCCGTGCGTTTTCCCTCCAAAAAACTTAGTTTTTTCAAAGCCTTTTCCCAGGGAGGCAGGCGTGGCTTTTGTGTGTGTGTGTGTGTGTGTGTATGTGTGTGTGTGTGTGTGTGTGTGTCCCCGTCCTCGCAGGCGGGCCCCTTTCGACAGCCGGGCGGTTTCCCTCCAAAAAACTTAGTATATACACCTTTTCTTCCTTTTTTTCCGGCAGGCGGGCAGGCGCGCGCGTCTGTGTGTGTGTGTGTCCCCGTCCCTCCCGAGAGAGCGCTGCCCCTTGCCTCTGCCCGCAGGTGCCGACGGTCCGCTTTCGCTTGCAGCTCGCTCGGCACAGCTGCTGCTGGTGGGAGGGGCCTAAGCTAAGGAGGCCGGCCGGCTGGCGCCCCCCTGCGGCTGCGGTCGTTGTCGGGCCGTTGACAGGAGATCCAAGAGCAGGGCCCCCGCCCGGGACTGGCGGGCAGGCAGGCGAGCAAGCAGGCAGGCAAGAGAGGGGGAGAGCGGAGTCCGGGCGGCCGGCAGCCGCGTGCGGACCGGGCTCCCGAGGCGTCGGCCTGCGCCGCTGCGCGCCAGCCGGACGCCCGCGCGCCCGCCCAAGGCCGGCGTCGGGCATCGCTTCTCGGCCTTTTGGCTAAGATCAAGTGTAGTATCTGTTCTTATCAGTTTAATATCTGATACGTCCCCCATCGGGGGACCACATATTAAACGGATTTTTGGAACAGGGAGCTGGATCAGGAGCTTGCTCCGTCCTCTCCACGCATCGGCCCGGTATTGCAGCGCCTCCGGGAGCGGTGCACCACCTTCTCTCAGCGGTGAAAAGACAGACGTAGCTAGCAAGCAAGCAAGCAAGCAAGCAAGCGAGGTGGACTGGAGCTCCTTCTTCTCGGGTCTCGTCTCTCGTCCATCTGTGTGTCTCTCTCTCCCCCTCCCCCTCCCCGTCTCCGTTCCCGTGCTCCCTCTGTGCACTTTCCCGCGTCTCGACTCTCTGGGCAAGCAGGCCGGCCCCCTTTTCGGCTCCCGTGCGTTTTCCCTCCAAAAAACTTAGTTTTTTCAGCCTTTTCCCAGGGAGGCAGGCGTGGCTTTGTGTGTGTGTGTGTGTGTGTGTGTGTATGTGTGTGTGTGTGTGTGTGTGTCCCCGTCCTCGCAGGCGGGCCCCTTTCGACAGCCGGGCGGTTTCCCTCCAAAAAACTTAGTATATACACCTTTTCTTCCTTTTTTTCCGGCAGGCGGGCAGGCGCGCGCGTCTGTGTGTGTGTGTGTCCCCGTCCCTCCCGAGAGAGCGCTGCCCCTTGCCTCTGCCCGCAGGTGCCGACGGTCCGCTTTCGCTTGCAGCTCGCTCGGCACAGCTGCTGCTGGTGGGAGGGGCCTAAGCTAAGGAGGCCGGCCGGCTGGCGCCCCCCTGCGGCTGCGGTCGTTGTCGGGCCGTTGACAGGAGATCCAAGAGCAGGGCCCCCGCCCGGGACTGGCGGGCAGGCAGGCGAGCAAGCAGGCAGGCAAGAGAGGGGGAGAGCGGAGTCCGGGCGGCCGGCAGCCGCGTGCGGACCGGGCTCCCGAGGCGTCGGCCTGCGCCGCTGCGCGCCAGCCGGACGCCCGCGCGCCCGCCCAAGGCCGGCGTCGGGCATCGCTTCTCGGCCTTTTGGCTAAGATCAAGTGTAGTATCTGTTCTTATCAGTTTAATATCTGATACGTCCCCCATCGGGGGACCACATATTAAACGGATTTTTGGAACAGGGAGCTGGATCAGGAGCTTGCTCCGTCCTCTCCACGCATCGGCCCGGTATTGCAGCGCCTCCGGGAGCGGTGCACCACCTTCTCTCAGCGGTGAAAAGACAGACGTAGCTAGCAAGCAAGCAAGCAAGCAAGCAAGCGAGGTGGACTGGAGCTCCTTCTTCTCGGGTCTCGTCTCTCGTCCATCTGTGTGTCTCTCTCTCCCCCTCCCCCTCCCCGTCTCCGTTCCCGTGCTCCCTCTGTGCACTTTCCCGCGTCTCGACTCTCTGGGCAAGCAGGCCGGCCCCCTTTTCGGCTCCCGTGCGTTTTCCCTCCAAAAAACTTAGTTTTTTCAGCCTTTTCCCAGGGAGGCAGGCGTGGCTTTTGTGTGTGTGTGTGTGTGTGTGTGTGTATGTGTGTGTGTGTGTGTGTGTGTCCCCGTCCTCGCAGGCGGGCCCCTTTCGACAGCCGGGCGGTTTCCCTCCAAAAAACTTAGTATATACACCTTTTCTTCCTTTTTTTCCGGCAGGCGGGCAGGCGCGCGCGTCTGTGTGTGTGTGTGTCCCCGTCCCTCCCGAGAGAGCGCTGCCCCTTGCCTCTGCCCGCAGGTGCCGACGGTCCGCTTTCGCTTGCAGCTCGCTCGGCACAGCTGCTGCTGGTGGGAGGGGCCTAAGCTAAGGAGGCCGGCCGGCTGGCGCCCCCCTGCGGCTGCGGTCGTTGTCGGGCCGTTGACAGGAGATCCAAGAGCAGGGCCCCCGCCCGGGACTGGCGGGCAGGCAGGCGAGCAAGCAGGCAGGCAAGAGAGGGGGAGAGCGGAGTCCGGGCGGCCGGCAGCCGCGTGCGGACCGGGCTCCCGAGGCGTCGGCCTGCGCCGCTGCGCGCCAGCCGGACGCCCGCGCGCCCGCCCAAGGCCGGCGTCGGGCATCGCTTCTCGGCCTTTTGGCTGCGATCCCAGTACGTGGCTTGACCGCGGCTGGGAAAACAGTCATAAGGAAGTGAAGGCGGCGGCGGGAAGGATTGCTTTCGGAGGAGCCATCGAGGATTTGGGATTGCTGAAGGAGCAGAAGACGCTTGGACCAAGATGACTTCGACGATCGGCGGACGACCTTTTTTTATGGCGGCGGGGGATCCTCTGTCCCGAGAGGGGCAGATGAAAGACACCGTGCGTTTTGTTTTGAAGAGCCTGGATGTTGGGGAACGGTTTGTGATTCGGGGCGTTTTTGAGAAGGAAATTCTGCATAAGATGTTTGGAATTACGGCTGAAGACACGTTTTGTCTGCAAGATTTTCCAGCCAAAGGGATTTTGAACCTGACTTTGATTTCGCCGGCTATATGCAACAGGGTATGGAGCAAAGCGATGGAGTTAAAAGACAAAGAACCCTTGAGTTTTTTTCTGTTAGAGCCACTATTTGCGAGGGAAGTACGGCCTCTGTACGTACAAATGCACAATCCCTTTGTACCAGAGGCAGAGATTGTGTATTTTTTGAAACGGCATGTGGACGTGGTGAGTGCGGGGAGGAAGATGTTGGACCCTGAACGTTATTGGAGTGGGAAAAGACAGTTTTTGGTTCGTTTTAGAGCTAAAGCCTCGGAAGCTGGGGGTGTGATGCACCCTCCAGCCAATTTTTCGATAGGTCCGAATAGAGGTTTTTTGCATTATTCAGGGATGCCTGCAGGTTGTAGGATTTGTGGGGAATTAGGCCATTTGGCCGCCAAGTGTGAAGCAGTGGTGTGTCGACGGTGTGGGGAGTTGGGACATGTGACAAGCGGATGTACAAAGCGTGCTGCGTGTAATTTGTGTGGAGATCCGGGACATCTGTATCGAGCCTGCCCGCAGAGGGAGCGTACATATGCAGCCGCAGTGACGGAGCTGAGAGGCCCGGAGACGGGTCCAAAGGCCACTGTCACCGCTGACCAGCAGGAGGCGGAAGGGGTTGTCTCTTCCGGAGGCGACCAAGATGCGATGGTTTCGGCGTTGGACAATCAGAACGGGATTGATATGGAGGAAGACAGGATGTCTACGTCTTTGGGAGTGCAAAACCTAAGGGAACAGGATCTGGGACACGAGGACTTGGTGCCTCCTAGTCGTGTGTCAGGACTTTTGAGGGAAGCCGGGGGTGAAAATAAAGAGGTCTCAGGGCAGTCTTCCGGGCAGTGCTCGGTTGTTTCCGGGCACAGCACGGGTGTAGGGTTGGAGGAGGGCTCATCGGGGGTGGGAGAGAGGCCTGAAGAGGGAAAGGGAGAGTTTCAAGAGGTGTGTACAAAAAGGCAGGGGAAGAGGAAACATGGGAGAGAGGTAGCAGAGCCTAAGAGCAAGGAGGGTAGGTTGAATGGAGGTGACCCCAATCCTTTTGAGGTTTTGGAGGTTGAGGGATTGGGGGCAGAGAGTGAGGCGGGAGGTAATAGTGGTGAGGCTTTGGGTCAGATGGGGAGTTTAGAGGCTGTTAGAGGTGCAGAGAGTATTGGGGAGGGTACGACAGGTGAAGAAACAGGGGGAGAAGGTAGGAAGGAAGCGGGTGGAACGGAGAGGTTTTTGGGGAGGGCACGAATGAAGAAAGGGCTCCGAGCTAAACTTATTGCCTGGAGGGAGGAGCGTAAGCAGAGAGTTTTCTTTGCAGATAAGGTCCCTGAATGGGAGGATTGGTACGATGGTGTTAGATTTCAGGAGATGGATGTACTTGTGATTGAGGACAATGCTTTTGTGGATCTAAGTAGTGAGGGGGAGCTCCTGATGAAGGGGTCACGAGAGTTGGAAATGCAGCATAAGAGCGTGCATATTGAGTACGTATTGAAAGATCATTTCCTTGTTGGGATCCGTGCTTTGGGGGAGACTGAATTGGAATGTGCACAGTGTGTCGCTAGTTTTGACAAACTGTTTGGGTTTATAGTACGAGACAGCAGTGATGAAGACAGCGACAGAGAGGTAGTACCAGGGACGGAGAGTGTGATGGAGTGTAGTACTAGTGCTGGAGGTGGGAAGGTATAGGAATTTGCATGAGGGGTGGTTTTATGGTAATGAGGAGTATTGATGTTTTGTGTATTATGCTTTTGGGATTGGATTATGTTTGTATTGTGTAATGACGTTTTTGGTTTGTTAAGTAAGGGAGCGGGTGGGTTTTGAAGGGTTTGTTTTTGTAGAAAATGATGACTTGCCATAAAGTGTAGTTATATAGGGTTTTGATGCCCTGTGTTGGTAAGTGTTGTGGTTAGGTAAGAGGGTTGTTGAAAGCTTTTGTTTGTATTGGTAATAAGTTAAATGAATATTATGATTATGTATGAACTGTAGATTTAGGTTGGAATTTGTGTGAATGTGAAGTTAATGAAATATTTTATGAACTGTTTTTCTAATAAAAAAAAAAAAAAAAAAAAAAAAAAAATCTGTTCTTATCAGTTTAATATCTGATACGTCCCCCATCGGGGGACCACATATTAAACGGATTTTTGGAACAGGGAGCTGGATCAGGAGCTTGCTCCGTCCTCTCCACGCATCGGCCCGGTATTGCAGCGCCTCCGGGAGCGGTGCACCACCTTCTCTCAGCGGTGAAAAGACAGACGTAGCTAGCAAGCAAGCAAGCAAGCAAGCAAGCGAGGTGGACTGGAGCTCCTTCTTCTCGGGTCTCGTCTCTCGTCCATCTGTGTGTCTCTCTCTCCCCCTCCCCCTCCCCGTCTCCGTTCCCGTGCTCCCTCTGTGCACTTTCCCGCGTCTCGACTCTCTGGGCAAGCAGGCCGGCCCCCTTTTCGGCTCCCGTGCGTTTTCCCTCCAAAAAACTTAGTTTTTTCAGCCTTTTCCCAGGGAGGCAGGCGTGGCTTTTGTGTGTGTGTGTGTGTGTGTGTATGTGTGTGTGTGTGTGTGTGTGTCCCCGTCCTCGCAGGCGGGCCCCTTTCGACAGCCGGGCGGTTTCCCTCCAAAAAACTTAGTATATACACCTTTTCTTCCTTTTTTTCCGGCAGGCGGGCAGGCGCGCGCGTCTGTGTGTGTGTGTGTCCCCGTCCCTCCCGAGAGAGCGCTGCCCCTTGCCT
>NC_090711.1:17607733-17617733 GCF_040954835.1 Lepisosteus oculatus
TGTCCCCGTCCCTCCCGAGAGAGCGCTGCCCCTTGCCTCTGCCCGCAGGTGCCGACGGTCCGCTTTCGCTTGCAGCTCGCTCGGCACAGCTGCTGCTGGTGGGAGGGGCCTAAGCTAAGGAGGCCGGCCGGCTGGCGCCCCCCTGCGGCTGCGGTCGTTGTCGGGCCGTTGACAGGAGATCCAAGAGCAGGGCCCCCGCCCGGGACTGGCGGGCAGGCAGGCGAGCAAGCAGGCAGGCAAGAGAGGGGGAGAGCGGAGTCCGGGCGGCCGGCAGCCGCGTGCGGACCGGGCTCCCGAGGCGTCGGCCTGCGCCGCTGCGCGCCAGCCGGACGCCCGCGCGCCCGCCCAAGGCCGGCGTCGGGCATCGCTTCTCGGCCTTTTGGCTAAGATCAAGTGTAGTATCTGTTCTTATCAGTTTAATATCTGATACGTCCCCCATCGGGGGACCACATATTAAACGGATTTTTGGAACAGGGAGCTGGATCAGGAGCTTGCTCCGTCCTCTCCACGCATCGGCCCGGTATTGCAGCGCCTCCGGGAGCGGTGCACCACCTTCTCTCAGCGGTGAAAAGACAGACGTAGCTAGCAAGCAAGCAAGCAAGCAAGCAAGCGAGGTGGACTGGAGCTCCTTCTTCTCGGGTCTCGTCTCTCGTCCATCTGTGTGTCTCTCTCTCCCCCTCCCCCTCCCCGTCTCCGTTCCCGTGCTCCCTCTGTGCACTTTCCCGCGTCTCGACTCTCTGGGCAAGCAGGCCGGCCCCCTTTTCGGCTCCCGTGCGTTTTCCCTCCAAAAAACTTAGTTTTTTCAGCCTTTTCCCAGGGAGGCAGGCGTGGCTTTTGTGTGTGTGTGTGTGTGTGTGTATGTGTGTGTGTGTGTGTGTGTGTCCCCGTCCTCGCAGGCGGGCCCCTTTCGACAGCCGGGCGGTTTCCCTCCAAAAAACTTAGTATATACACCTTTTCTTCCTTTTTTTCCGGCAGGCGGGCAGGCGCGCGCGTCTGTGTGTGTGTGTGTCCCCGTCCCTCCCGAGAGAGCGCTGCCCCTTGCCTCTGCCCGCAGGTGCCGACGGTCCGCTTTCGCTTGCAGCTCGCTCGGCACAGCTGCTGCTGGTGGGAGGGGCCTAAGCTAAGGAGGCCGGCCGGCTGGCGCCCCCCTGCGGCTGCGGTCGTTGTCGGGCCGTTGACAGGAGATCCAAGAGCAGGGCCCCCGCCCGGGACTGGCGGGCAGGCAGGCGAGCAAGCAGGCAGGCAAGAGAGGGGGAGAGCGGAGTCCGGGCGGCCGGCAGCCGCGTGCGGACCGGGCTCCCGAGGCGTCGGCCTGCGCCGCTGCGCGCCAGCCGGACGCCCGCGCGCCCGCCCAAGGCCGGCGTCGGGCATCGCTTCTCGGCCTTTTGGCTAAGATCAAGTGTAGTATCTGTTCTTATCAGTTTAATATCTGATACGTCCCCCATCGGGGGACCACATATTAAACGGATTTTTGGAACAGGGAGCTGGATCAGGAGCTTGCTCCGTCCTCTCCACGCATCGGCCCGGTATTGCAGCGCCTCCGGGAGCGGTGCACCACCTTCTCTCAGCGGTGAAAAGACAGACGTAGCTAGCAAGCAAGCAAGCAAGCAAGCAAGCGAGGTGGACTGGAGCTCCTTCTTCTCGGGTCTCGTCTCTCGTCCATCTGTGTGTCTCTCTCTCCCCCTCCCCCTCCCCGTCTCCGTTCCCGTGCTCCCTCTGTGCACTTTCCCGCGTCTCGACTCTCTGGGCAAGCAGGCCGGCCCCCTTTTCGGCTCCCGTGCGTTTTCCCTCCAAAAAACTTAGTTTTTTCAGCCTTTTCCCAGGGAGGCAGGCGTGGCTTTTGTGTGTGTGTGTGTGTGTGTATGTGTGTGTGTGTGTGTGTGTGTGTCCCCGTCCTCGCAGGCGGGCCCCTTTCGACAGCCGGGCGGTTTCCCTCCAAAAAACTTAGTATATACACCTTTTCTTCCTTTTTTTCCGGCAGGCGGGCAGGCGCGCGCGTCTGTGTGTGTGTGTGTCCCCGTCCCTCCCGAGAGAGCGCTGCCCCTTGCCTCTGCCCGCAGGTGCCGACGGTCCGCTTTCGCTTGCAGCTCGCTCGGCACAGCTGCTGCTGGTGGGAGGGGCCTAAGCTAAGGAGGCCGGCCGGCTGGCGCCCCCCTGCGGCTGCGGTCGTTGTCGGGCCGTTGACAGGAGATCCAAGAGCAGGGCCCCCGCCCGGGACTGGCGGGCAGGCAGGCGAGCAAGCAGGCAGGCAAGAGAGGGGGAGAGCGGAGTCCGGGCGGCCGGCAGCCGCGTGCGGACCGGGCTCCCGAGGCGTCGGCCTGCGCCGCTGCGCGCCAGCCGGACGCCCGCGCGCCCGCCCAAGGCCGGCGTCGGGCATCGCTTCTCGGCCTTTTGGCTAAGATCAAGTGTAGTATCTGTTCTTATCAGTTTAATATCTGATACGTCCCCCATCGGGGGACCACATATTAAACGGATTTTTGGAACAGGGAGCTGGATCAGGAGCTTGCTCCGTCCTCTCCACGCATCGGCCCGGTATTGCAGCGCCTCCGGGAGCGGTGCACCACCTTCTCTCAGCGGTGAAAAGACAGACGTAGCTAGCAAGCAAGCAAGCAAGCAAGCAAGCGAGGTGGACTGGAGCTCCTTCTTCTCGGGTCTCGTCTCTCGTCCATCTGTGTGTCTCTCTCTCCCCCTCCCCCTCCCCGTCTCCGTTCCCGTGCTCCCTCTGTGCACTTTCCCGCGTCTCGACTCTCTGGGCAAGCAGGCCGGCCCCCTTTTCGGCTCCCGTGCGTTTTCCCTCCAAAAAACTTAGTTTTTTCAGCCTTTTCCCAGGGAGGCAGGCGTGGCTTTTGTGTGTGTGTGTGTGTGTGTATGTGTGTGTGTGTGTGTGTGTGTGTGTCCCCGTCCTCGCAGGCGGGCCCCTTTCGACAGCCGGGCGGTTTCCCTCCAAAAAACTTAGTATATACACCTTTTCTTCCTTTTTTTCCGGCAGGCGGGCAGGCGCGCGCGTCTGTGTGTGTGTGTGTCCCCGTCCCTCCCGAGAGAGCGCTGCCCCTTGCCTCTGCCCGCAGGTGCCGACGGTCCGCTTTCGCTTGCAGCTCGCTCGGCACAGCTGCTGCTGGTGGGAGGGGCCTAAGCTAAGGAGGCCGGCCGGCTGGCGCCCCCCTGCGGCTGCGGTCGTTGTCGGGCCGTTGACAGGAGATCCAAGAGCAGGGCCCCCGCCCGGGACTGGCGGGCAGGCAGGCGAGCAAGCAGGCAGGCAAGAGAGGGGGAGAGCGGAGTCCGGGCGGCCGGCAGCCGCGTGCGGACCGGGCTCCCGAGGCGTCGGCCTGCGCCGCTGCGCGCCAGCCGGACGCCCGCGCGCCCGCCCAAGGCCGGCGTCGGGCATCGCTTCTCGGCCTTTTGGCTAAGATCAAGTGTAGTATCTGTTCTTATCAGTTTAATATCTGATACGTCCCCCATCGGGGGACCACATATTAAACGGATTTTTGGAACAGGGAGCTGGATCAGGAGCTTGCTCCGTCCTCTCCACGCATCGGCCCGGTATTGCAGCGCCTCCGGGAGCGGTGCACCACCTTCTCTCAGCGGTGAAAAGACAGACGTAGCTAGCAAGCAAGCAAGCAAGCAAGCAAGCGAGGTGGACTGGAGCTCCTTCTTCTCGGGTCTCGTCTCTCGTCCATCTGTGTGTCTCTCTCTCCCCCTCCCCCTCCCCGTCTCCGTTCCCGTGCTCCCTCTGTGCACTTTCCCGCGTCTCGACTCTCTGGGCAAGCAGGCCGGCCCCCTTTTCGGCTCCCGTGCGTTTTCCCTCCAAAAAACTTAGTTTTTTCAGCCTTTTCCCAGGGAGGCAGGCGTGGCTTTTGTGTGTGTGTGTGTGTGTGTGTGTATGTGTGTGTGTGTGTGTGTGTGTCCCCGTCCTCGCAGGCGGGCCCCTTTCGACAGCCGGGCGGTTTCCCTCCAAAAAACTTAGTATATACACCTTTTCTTCCTTTTTTTCCGGCAGGCGGGCAGGCGCGCGCGTCTGTGTGTGTGTGTGTCCCCGTCCCTCCCGAGAGAGCGCTGCCCCTTGCCTCTGCCCGCAGGTGCCGACGGTCCGCTTTCGCTTGCAGCTCGCTCGGCACAGCTGCTGCTGGTGGGAGGGGCCTAAGCTAAGGAGGCCGGCCGGCTGGCGCCCCCCTGCGGCTGCGGTCGTTGTCGGGCCGTTGACAGGAGATCCAAGAGCAGGGCCCCCGCCCGGGACTGGCGGGCAGGCAGGCGAGCAAGCAGGCAGGCAAGAGAGGGGGAGAGCGGAGTCCGGGCGGCCGGCAGCCGCGTGCGGACCGGGCTCCCGAGGCGTCGGCCTGCGCCGCTGCGCGCCAGCCGGACGCCCGCGCGCCCGCCCAAGGCCGGCGTCGGGCACTTCTCGGCCTTTTGGCTAAGATCAAGTGTAGTATCTGTTCTTATCAGTTTAATATCTGATACGTCCCCCATCGGGGGACCACATATTAAACGGATTTTTGGAACAGGGAGCTGGATCAGGAGCTTGCTCCGTCCTCTCCACGCATCGGCCCGGTATTGCAGCGCCTCCGGGAGCGGTGCACCACCTTCTCTCAGCGGTGAAAAGACAGACGTAGCTAGCAAGCAAGCAAGCAAGCAAGCAAGCGAGGTGGACTGGAGCTCCTTCTTCTCGGGTCTCGTCTCTCGTCCATCTGTGTGTCTCTCTCTCCCCCTCCCCCTCCCCGTCTCCGTTCCCGTGCTCCCTCTGTGCACTTTCCCGCGTCTCGACTCTCTGGGCAAGCAGGCCGGCCCCCTTTTCGGCTCCCGTGCGTTTTCCCTCCAAAAAACTTAGTTTTTTCAGCCTTTTCCCAGGGAGGCAGGCGTGGCTTTTGTGTGTGTGTGTGTGTGTGTGTGTATGTGTGTGTGTGTGTGTGTGTGTGTCCCCGTCCTCGCAGGCGGGCCCCTTTCGACAGCCGGGCGGTTTCCCTCCAAAAAACTTAGTATATACACCTTTTCTTCCTTTTTTTCCGGCAGGCGGGCAGGCGCGCGCGTCTGTGTGTGTGTGTGTCCCCGTCCCTCCCGAGAGAGCGCTGCCCCTTGCCTCTGCCCGCAGGTGCCGACGGTCCGCTTTCGCTTGCAGCTCGCTCGGCACAGCTGCTGCTGGTGGGAGGGGCCTAAGCTAAGGAGGCCGGCCGGCTGGCGCCCCCCTGCGGCTGCGGTCGTTGTCGGGCCGTTGACAGGAGATCCAAGAGCAGGGCCCCCGCCCGGGACTGGCGGGCAGGCAGGCGAGCAAGCAGGCAGGCAAGAGAGGGGGAGAGCGGAGTCCGGGCGGCCGGCAGCCGCGTGCGGACCGGGCTCCCGAGGCGTCGGCCTGCGCCGCTGCGCGCCAGCCGGACGCCCGCGCGCCCGCCCAAGGCCGGCGTCGGGCATCGCTTCTCGGCCTTTTGGCTAAGATCAAGTGTAGTATCTGTTCTTATCAGTTTAATATCTGATACGTCCCCCATCGGGGGACCACATATTAAACGGATTTTTGGAACAGGGAGCTGGATCAGGAGCTTGCTCCGTCCTCTCCACGCATCGGCCCGGTATTGCAGCGCCTCCGGGAGCGGTGCACCACCTTCTCTCAGCGGTGAAAAGACAGACGTAGCTAGCAAGCAAGCAAGCAAGCAAGCAAGCGAGGTGGACTGGAGCTCCTTCTTCTCGGGTCTCGTCTCTCGTCCATCTGTGTGTCTCTCTCTCCCCCTCCCCCTCCCCGTCTCCGTTCCCGTGCTCCCTCTGTGCACTTTCCCGCGTCTCGACTCTCTGGGCAAGCAGGCCGGCCCCCTTTTCGGCTCCCGTGCGTTTTCCCTCCAAAAAACTTAGTTTTTTCAGCCTTTTCCCAGGGAGGCAGGCGTGGCTTTTGTGTGTGTGTGTGTGTGTGTATGTGTGTGTGTGTGTGTGTGTCCCCGTCCTCGCAGGCGGGCCCCTTTCGACAGCCGGGCGGTTTCCCTCCAAAAAACTTAGTATATACACCTTTTCTTCCTTTTTTTCCGGCAGGCGGGCAGGCGCGCGCGTCTGTGTGTGTGTGTGTCCCCGTCCCTCCCGAGAGAGCGCTGCCCCTTGCCTCTGCCCGCAGGTGCCGACGGTCCGCTTTCGCTTGCAGCTCGCTCGGCACAGCTGCTGCTGGTGGGAGGGGCCTAAGCTAAGGAGGCCGGCCGGCTGGCGCCCCCCTGCGGCTGCGGTCGTTGTCGGGCCGTTGACAGGAGATCCAAGAGCAGGGCCCCCGCCCGGGACTGGCGGGCAGGCAGGCGAGCAAGCAGGCAGGCAAGAGAGGGGGAGAGCGGAGTCCGGGCGGCCGGCAGCCGCGTGCGGACCGGGCTCCCGAGGCGTCGGCCTGCGCCGCTGCGCGCCAGCCGGACGCCCGCGCGCCCGCCCAAGGCCGGCGTCGGGCATCGCTTCTCGGCCTTTTGGCTAAGATCAAGTGTAGTATCTGTTCTTATCAGTTTAATATCTGATACGTCCCCCATCGGGGGACCACATATTAAACGGATTTTTGGAACAGGGAGCTGGATCAGGAGCTTGCTCCGTCCTCTCCACGCATCGGCCCGGTATTGCAGCGCCTCCGGGAGCGGTGCACCACCTTCTCTCAGCGGTGAAAAGACAGACGTAGCTAGCAAGCAAGCAAGCAAGCAAGCAAGCGAGGTGGACTGGAGCTCCTTCTTCTCGGGTCTCGTCTCTCGTCCATCTGTGTGTCTCTCTCTCCCCCTCCCCCTCCCCGTCTCCGTTCCCGTGCTCCCTCTGTGCACTTTCCCGCGTCTCGACTCTCTGGGCAAGCAGGCCGGCCCCCTTTTCGGCTCCCGTGCGTTTTCCCTCCAAAAAACTTAGTTTTTTCAGCCTTTTCCCAGGGAGGCAGGCGTGGCTTTTGTGTGTGTGTGTGTGTGTGTATGTGTGTGTGTGTGTGTGTGTGTGTGTCCCCGTCCTCGCAGGCGGGCCCCTTTCGACAGCCGGGCGGTTTCCCTCCAAAAAACTTAGTATATACACCTTTTCTTCCTTTTTTTCCGGCAGGCGGGCAGGCGCGCGCGTCTGTGTGTGTGTGTGTCCCCGTCCCTCCCGAGAGAGCGCTGCCCCTTGCCTCTGCCCGCAGGTGCCGACGGTCCGCTTTCGCTTGCAGCTCGCTCGGCACAGCTGCTGCTGGTGGGAGGGGCCTAAGCTAAGGAGGCCGGCCGGCTGGCGCCCCCCTGCGGCTGCGGTCGTTGTCGGGCCGTTGACAGGAGATCCAAGAGCAGGGCCCCCGCCCGGGACTGGCGGGCAGGCAGGCGAGCAAGCAGGCAGGCAAGAGAGGGGGAGAGCGGAGTCCGGGCGGCCGGCAGCCGCGTGCGGACCGGGCTCCCGAGGCGTCGGCCTGCGCCGCTGCGCGCCAGCCGGACGCCCGCGCGCCCGCCCAAGGCCGGCGTCGGGCATCGCTTCTCGGCCTTTTGGCTAAGATCAAGTGTAGTATCTGTTCTTATCAGTTTAATATCTGATACGTCCCCCATCGGGGGACCACATATTAAACGGATTTTTGGAACAGGGAGCTGGATCAGGAGCTTGCTCCGTCCTCTCCACGCATCGGCCCGGTATTGCAGCGCCTCCGGGAGCGGTGCACCACCTTCTCTCAGCGGTGAAAAGACAGACGTAGCTAGCAAGCAAGCAAGCAAGCAAGCAAGCGAGGTGGACTGGAGCTCCTTCTTCTCGGGTCTCGTCTCTCGTCCATCTGTGTGTCTCTCTCTCCCCCTCCCCCTCCCCGTCTCCGTTCCCGTGCTCCCTCTGTGCACTTTCCCGCGTCTCGACTCTCTGGGCAAGCAGGCCGGCCCCCTTTTCGGCTCCCGTGCGTTTTCCCTCCAAAAAACTTAGTTTTTTCAGCCTTTTCCCAGGGAGGCAGGCGTGGCTTTTGTGTGTGTGTGTGTGTGTGTGTGTATGTGTGTGTGTGTGTGTGTGTGTGTCCCCGTCCTCGCAGGCGGGCCCCTTTCGACAGCCGGGCGGTTTCCCTCCAAAAAACTTAGTATATACACCTTTTCTTCCTTTTTTTCCGGCAGGCGGGCAGGCGCGCGCGTCTGTGTGTGTGTGTGTCCCCGTCCCTCCCGAGAGAGCGCTGCCCCTTGCCTCTGCCCGCAGGTGCCGACGGTCCGCTTTCGCTTGCAGCTCGCTCGGCACAGCTGCTGCTGGTGGGAGGGGCCTAAGCTAAGGAGGCCGGCCGGCTGGCGCCCCCCTGCGGCTGCGGTCGTTGTCGGGCCGTTGACAGGAGATCCAAGAGCAGGGCCCCCGCCCGGGACTGGCGGGCAGGCAGGCGAGCAAGCAGGCAGGCAAGAGAGGGGGAGAGCGGAGTCCGGGCGGCCGGCAGCCGCGTGCGGACCGGGCTCCCGAGGCGTCGGCCTGCGCCGCTGCGCGCCAGCCGGACGCCCGCGCGCCCGCCCAAGGCCGGCGTCGGGCATCGCTTCTCGGCCTTTTGGCTAAGATCAAGTGTAGTATCTGTTCTTATCAGTTTAATATCTGATACGTCCCCCATCGGGGGACCACATATTAAACGGATTTTTGGAACAGGGAGCTGGATCAGGAGCTTGCTCCGTCCTCTCCACGCATCGGCCCGGTATTGCAGCGCCTCCGGGAGCGGTGCACCACCTTCTCTCAGCGGTGAAAAGACAGACGTAGCTAGCAAGCAAGCAAGCAAGCAAGCAAGCGAGGTGGACTGGAGCTCCTTCTTCTCGGGTCTCGTCTCTCGTCCATCTGTGTGTCTCTCTCTCCCCCTCCCCCTCCCCGTCTCCGTTCCCGTGCTCCCTCTGTGCACTTTCCCGCGTCTCGACTCTCTGGGCAAGCAGGCCGGCCCCCTTTTCGGCTCCCGTGCGTTTTCCCTCCAAAAAACTTAGTTTTTTCAGCCTTTTCCCAGGGAGGCAGGCGTGGCTTTTGTGTGTGTGTGTGTGTGTGTGTGTATGTGTGTGTGTGTGTGTGTGTGTCCCCGTCCTCGCAGGCGGGCCCCTTTCGACAGCCGGGCGGTTTCCCTCCAAAAAACTTAGTATATACACCTTTTCTTCCTTTTTTTCCGGCAGGCGGGCAGGCGCGCGCGTCTGTGTGTGTGTGTGTCCCCGTCCCTCCCGAGAGAGCGCTGCCCCTTGCCTCTGCCCGCAGGTGCCGACGGTCCGCTTTCGCTTGCAGCTCGCTCGGCACAGCTGCTGCTGGTGGGAGGGGCCTAAGCTAAGGAGGCCGGCCGGCTGGCGCCCCCCTGCGGCTGCGGTCGTTGTCGGGCCGTTGACAGGAGATCCAAGAGCAGGGCCCCCGCCCGGGACTGGCGGGCAGGCAGGCGAGCAAGCAGGCAGGCAAGAGAGGGGGAGAGCGGAGTCCGGGCGGCCGGCAGCCGCGTGCGGACCGGGCTCCCGAGGCGTCGGCCTGCGCCGCTGCGCGCCAGCCGGACGCCCGCGCGCCCGCCCAAGGCCGGCGTCGGGCATCGCTTCTCGGCCTTTTGGCTAAGATCAAGTGTAGTATCTGTTCTTATCAGTTTAATATCTGATACGTCCCCCATCGGGGGACCACATATTAAACGGATTTTTGGAACAGGGAGCTGGATCAGGAGCTTGCTCCGTCCTCTCCACGCATCGGCCCGGTATTGCAGCGCCTCCGGGAGCGGTGCACCACCTTCTCTCAGCGGTGAAAAGACAGACGTAGCTAGCAAGCAAGCAAGCAAGCAAGCAAGCGAGGTGGACTGGAGCTCCTTCTTCTCGGGTCTCGTCTCTCGTCCATCTGTGTGTCTCTCTCTCCCCCTCCCCCTCCCCGTCTCCGTTCCCGTGCTCCCTCTGTGCACTTTCCCGCGTCTCGACTCTCTGGGCAAGCAGGCCGGCCCCCTTTTCGGCTCCCGTGCGTTTTCCCTCCAAAAAACTTAGTTTTTTCAGCCTTTTCCCAGGGAGGCAGGCGTGGCTTTTGTGTGTGTGTGTGTGTGTGTGTGTATGTGTGTGTGTGTGTGTGTGTGTGTGTCCCCGTCCTCGCAGGCGGGCCCCTTTCGACAGCCGGGCGGTTTCCCTCC
>NC_090711.1:17625233-17685233 GCF_040954835.1 Lepisosteus oculatus
CATCGCTTCTCGGCCTTTTGGCTAAGATCAAGTGTAGTATCTGTTCTTATCAGTTTAATATCTGATACGTCCCCCATCGGGGGACCACATATTAAACGGATTTTTGGAACAGGGAGCTGGATCAGGAGCTTGCTCCGTCCTCTCCACGCATCGGCCCGGTATTGCAGCGCCTCCGGGAGCGGTGCACCACCTTCTCTCAGCGGTGAAAAGACAGACGTAGCTAGCAAGCAAGCAAGCAAGCAAGCAAGCGAGGTGGACTGGAGCTCCTTCTTCTCGGGTCTCGTCTCTCGTCCATCTGTGTGTCTCTCTCTCCCCCTCCCCCTCCCCGTCTCCGTTCCCGTGCTCCCTCTGTGCACTTTCCCGCGTCTCGACTCTCTGGGCAAGCAGGCCGGCCCCCTTTTCGGCTCCCGTGCGTTTTCCCTCCAAAAAACTTAGTTTTTTCAGCCTTTTCCCAGGGAGGCAGGCGTGGCTTTTGTGTGTGTGTGTGTGTGTGTATGTGTGTGTGTGTGTGTGTGTGTGTGTCCCCGTCCTCGCAGGCGGGCCCCTTTCGACAGCCGGGCGGTTTCCCTCCAAAAAACTTAGTATATACACCTTTTCTTCCTTTTTTTCCGGCAGGCGGGCAGGCGCGCGCGTCTGTGTGTGTGTGTGTCCCCGTCCCTCCCGAGAGAGCGCTGCCCCTTGCCTCTGCCCGCAGGTGCCGACGGTCCGCTTTCGCTTGCAGCTCGCTCGGCACAGCTGCTGCTGGTGGGAGGGGCCTAAGCTAAGGAGGCCGGCCGGCTGGCGCCCCCCTGCGGCTGCGGTCGTTGTCGGGCCGTTGACAGGAGATCCAAGAGCAGGGCCCCCGCCCGGGACTGGCGGGCAGGCAGGCGAGCAAGCAGGCAGGCAAGAGAGGGGGAGAGCGGAGTCCGGGCGGCCGGCAGCCGCGTGCGGACCGGGCTCCCGAGGCGTCGGCCTGCGCCGCTGCGCGCCAGCCGGACGCCCGCGCGCCCGCCCAAGGCCGGCGTCGGGCATCGCTTCTCGGCCTTTTGGCTAAGATCAAGTGTAGTATCTGTTCTTATCAGTTTAATATCTGATACGTCCCCCATCGGGGGACCACATATTAAACGGATTTTTGGAACAGGGAGCTGGATCAGGAGCTTGCTCCGTCCTCTCCACGCATCGGCCCGGTATTGCAGCGCCTCCGGGAGCGGTGCACCACCTTCTCTCAGCGGTGAAAAGACAGACGTAGCTAGCAAGCAAGCAAGCAAGCAAGCAAGCGAGGTGGACTGGAGCTCCTTCTTCTCGGGTCTCGTCTCTCGTCCATCTGTGTGTCTCTCTCTCCCCCTCCCCCTCCCCGTCTCCGTTCCCGTGCTCCCTCTGTGCACTTTCCCGCGTCTCGACTCTCTGGGCAAGCAGGCCGGCCCCCTTTTCGGCTCCCGTGCGTTTTCCCTCCAAAAAACTTAGTTTTTTCAGCCTTTTCCCAGGGAGGCAGGCGTGGCTTTTGTGTGTGTGTGTGTGTGTGTGTGTGTATGTGTGTGTGTGTGTGTGTGTGTCCCCGTCCTCGCAGGCGGGCCCCTTTCGACAGCCGGGCGGTTTCCCTCCAAAAAACTTAGTATATACACCTTTTCTTCCTTTTTTTCCGGCAGGCGGGCAGGCGCGCGCGTCTGTGTGTGTGTGTGTCCCCGTCCCTCCCGAGAGAGCGCTGCCCCTTGCCTCTGCCCGCAGGTGCCGACGGTCCGCTTTCGCTTGCAGCTCGCTCGGCACAGCTGCTGCTGGTGGGAGGGGCCTAAGCTAAGGAGGCCGGCCGGCTGGCGCCCCCCTGCGGCTGCGGTCGTTGTCGGGCCGTTGACAGGAGATCCAAGAGCAGGGCCCCCGCCCGGGACTGGCGGGCAGGCAGGCGAGCAAGCAGGCAGGCAAGAGAGGGGGAGAGCGGAGTCCGGGCGGCCGGCAGCCGCGTGCGGACCGGGCTCCCGAGGCGTCGGCCTGCGCCCGCCGCTGCGCGCCAGCCGGACGCCCGCGCGCCCGCCCAAGGCCGGCGTCGGGCATCGCTTCTCGGCCTTTTGGCTAAGATCAAGTGTAGTATCTGTTCTTATCAGTTTAATATCTGATACGTCCCCCATCGGGGGACCACATATTAAACGGATTTTTGGAACAGGGAGCTGGATCAGGAGCTTGCTCCGTCCTCTCCACGCATCGGCCCGGTATTGCAGCGCCTCCGGGAGCGGTGCACCACCTTCTCTCAGCGGTGAAAAGACAGACGTAGCTAGCAAGCAAGCAAGCAAGCAAGCAAGCGAGGTGGACTGGAGCTCCTTCTTCTCGGGTCTCGTCTCTCGTCCATCTGTGTGTCTCTCTCTCCCCCTCCCCCTCCCCGTCTCCGTTCCCGTGCTCCCTCTGTGCACTTTCCCGCGTCTCGACTCTCTGGGCAAGCAGGCCGGCCCCCTTTTCGGCTCCCGTGCGTTTTCCCTCCAAAAAACTTAGTTTTTTCAGCCTTTTCCCAGGGAGGCAGGCGTGGCTTTTGTGTGTGTGTGTGTGTGTGTGTGTGTATGTGTGTGTGTGTGTGTGTGTCCCCGTCCTCGCAGGCGGGCCCCTTTCGACAGCCGGGCGGTTTCCCTCCAAAAAACTTAGTATATACACCTTTTCTTCCTTTTTTTCCGGCAGGCGGGCAGGCGCGCGCGTCTGTGTGTGTGTGTGTCCCCGTCCCTCCCGAGAGAGCGCTGCCCCTTGCCTCTGCCCGCAGGTGCCGACGGTCCGCTTTCGCTTGCAGCTCGCTCGGCACAGCTGCTGCTGGTGGGAGGGGCCTAAGCTAAGGAGGCCGGCCGGCTGGCGCCCCCCTGCGGCTGCGGTCGTTGTCGGGCCGTTGACAGGAGATCCAAGAGCAGGGCCCCCGCCCGGGACTGGCGGGCAGGCAGGCGAGCAAGCAGGCAGGCAAGAGAGGGGGAGAGCGGAGTCCGGGCGGCCGGCAGCCGCGTGCGGACCGGGCTCCCGAGGCGTCGGCCTGCGCCGCTGCGCGCCAGCCGGACGCCCGCGCGCCCGCCCAAGGCCGGCGTCGGGCATCGCTTCTCGGCCTTTTGGCTAAGATCAAGTGTAGTATCTGTTCTTATCAGTTTAATATCTGATACGTCCCCCATCGGGGGACCACATATTAAACGGATTTTTGGAACAGGGAGCTGGATCAGGAGCTTGCTCCGTCCTCTCCACGCATCGGCCCGGTATTGCAGCGCCTCCGGGAGCGGTGCACCACCTTCTCTCAGCGGTGAAAAGACAGACGTAGCTAGCAAGCAAGCAAGCAAGCAAGCAAGCGAGGTGGACTGGAGCTCCTTCTTCTCGGGTCTCGTCTCTCGTCCATCTGTGTGTCTCTCTCTCCCCCTCCCCCTCCCCGTCTCCGTTCCCGTGCTCCCTCTGTGCACTTTCCCGCGTCTCGACTCTCTGGGCAAGCAGGCCGGCCCCCTTTTCGGCTCCCGTGCGTTTTCCCTCCAAAAAACTTAGTTTTTTCAGCCTTTTCCCAGGGAGGCAGGCGTGGCTTTTGTGTGTGTGTGTGTGTGTGTATGTGTGTGTGTGTGTGTGTGTGTGTGTGTCCCCGTCCTCGCAGGCGGGCCCCTTTCGACAGCCGGGCGGTTTCCCTCCAAAAAACTTAGTATATACACCTTTTCTTCCTTTTTTTCCGGCAGGCGGGCAGGCGCGCGCGTCTGTGTGTGTGTGTGTCCCCGTCCCTCCCGAGAGAGCGCTGCCCCTTGCCTCTGCCCGCAGGTGCCGACGGTCCGCTTTCGCTTGCAGCTCGCTCGGCACAGCTGCTGCTGGTGGGAGGGGCCTAAGCTAAGGAGGCCGGCCGGCTGGCGCCCCCCTGCGGCTGCGGTCGTTGTCGGGCCGTTGACAGGAGATCCAAGAGCAGGGCCCCCGCCCGGGACTGGCGGGCAGGCAGGCGAGCAAGCAGGCAGGCAAGAGAGGGGGAGAGCGGAGTCCGGGCGGCCGGCAGCCGCGTGCGGACCGGGCTCCCGAGGCGTCGGCCTGCGCCGCTGCGCGCCAGCCGGACGCCCGCGCGCCCGCCCAAGGCCGGCGTCGGGCATCGCTTCTCGGCCTTTTGGCTAAGATCAAGTGTAGTATCTGTTCTTATCAGTTTAATATCTGATACGTCCCCCATCGGGGGACCACATATTAAACGGATTTTTGGAACAGGGAGCTGGATCAGGAGCTTGCTCCGTCCTCTCCACGCATCGGCCCGGTATTGCAGCGCCTCCGGGAGCGGTGCACCACCTTCTCTCAGCGGTGAAAAGACAGACGTAGCTAGCAAGCAAGCAAGCAAGCAAGCAAGCGAGGTGGACTGGAGCTCCTTCTTCTCGGGTCTCGTCTCTCGTCCATCTGTGTGTCTCTCTCTCCCCCTCCCCCTCCCCGTCTCCGTTCCCGTGCTCCCTCTGTGCACTTTCCCGCGTCTCGACTCTCTGGGCAAGCAGGCCGGCCCCCTTTTCGGCTCCCGTGCGTTTTCCCTCCAAAAAACTTAGTTTTTTCAGCCTTTTCCCAGGGAGGCAGGCGTGGCTTTTGTGTGTGTGTGTGTGTGTGTGTATGTGTGTGTGTGTGTGTGTGTGTGTCCCCGTCCTCGCAGGCGGGCCCCTTTCGACAGCCGGGCGGTTTCCCTCCAAAAAACTTAGTATATACACCTTTTCTTCCTTTTTTTCCGGCAGGCGGGCAGGCGCGCGCGTCTGTGTGTGTGTGTGTCCCCGTCCCTCCCGAGAGAGCGCTGCCCCTTGCCTCTGCCCGCAGGTGCCGACGGTCCGCTTTCGCTTGCAGCTCGCTCGGCACAGCTGCTGCTGGTGGGAGGGGCCTAAGCTAAGGAGGCCGGCCGGCTGGCGCCCCCCTGCGGCTGCGGTCGTTGTCGGGCCGTTGACAGGAGATCCAAGAGCAGGGCCCCCGCCCGGGACTGGCGGGCAGGCAGGCGAGCAAGCAGGCAGGCAAGAGAGGGGGAGAGCGGAGTCCGGGCGGCCGGCAGCCGCGTGCGGACCGGGCTCCCGAGGCGTCGGCCTGCGCCGCTGCGCGCCAGCCGGACGCCCGCGCGCCCGCCCAAGGCCGGCGTCGGGCATCGCTTCTCGGCCTTTTGGCTAAGATCAAGTGTAGTATCTGTTCTTATCAGTTTAATATCTGATACGTCCCCCATCGGGGGACCACATATTAAACGGATTTTTGGAACAGGGAGCTGGATCAGGAGCTTGCTCCGTCCTCTCCACGCATCGGCCCGGTATTGCAGCGCCTCCGGGAGCGGTGCACCACCTTCTCTCAGCGGTGAAAAGACAGACGTAGCTAGCAAGCAAGCAAGCAAGCAAGCAAGCGAGGTGGACTGGAGCTCCTTCTTCTCGGGTCTCGTCTCTCGTCCATCTGTGTGTCTCTCTCTCCCCCTCCCCCTCCCCGTCTCCGTTCCCGTGCTCCCTCTGTGCACTTTCCCGCGTCTCGACTCTCTGGGCAAGCAGGCCGGCCCCCTTTTCGGCTCCCGTGCGTTTTCCCTCCAAAAAACTTAGTTTTTTCAGCCTTTTCCCAGGGAGGCAGGCGTGGCTTTTGTGTGTGTGTGTGTGTGTGTGTGTATGTGTGTGTGTGTGTGTGTGTGTCCCCGTCCTCGCAGGCGGGCCCCTTTCGACAGCCGGGCGGTTTCCCTCCAAAAAACTTAGTATATACACCTTTTCTTCCTTTTTTTCCGGCAGGCGGGCAGGCGCGCGCGTCTGTGTGTGTGTGTGTCCCCGTCCCTCCCGAGAGAGCGCTGCCCCTTGCCTCTGCCCGCAGGTGCCGACGGTCCGCTTTCGCTTGCAGCTCGCTCGGCACAGCTGCTGCTGGTGGGAGGGGCCTAAGCTAAGGAGGCCGGCCGGCTGGCGCCCCCCTGCGGCTGCGGTCGTTGTCGGGCCGTTGACAGGAGATCCAAGAGCAGGGCCCCCGCCCGGGACTGGCGGGCAGGCAGGCGAGCAAGCAGGCAGGCAAGAGAGGGGGAGAGCGGAGTCCGGGCGGCCGGCAGCCGCGTGCGGACCGGGCTCCCGAGGCGTCGGCCTGCGCCGCTGCGCGCCAGCCGGACGCCCGCGCGCCCGCCCAAGGCCGGCGTCGGGCATCGCTTCTCGGCCTTTTGGCTAAGATCAAGTGTAGTATCTGTTCTTATCAGTTTAATATCTGATACGTCCCCCATCGGGGGACCACATATTAAACGGATTTTTGGAACAGGGAGCTGGATCAGGAGCTTGCTCCGTCCTCTCCACGCATCGGCCCGGTATTGCAGCGCCTCCGGGAGCGGTGCACCACCTTCTCTCAGCGGTGAAAAGACAGACGTAGCTAGCAAGCAAGCAAGCAAGCAAGCAAGCGAGGTGGACTGGAGCTCCTTCTTCTCGGGTCTCGTCTCTCGTCCATCTGTGTGTCTCTCTCTCCCCCTCCCCCTCCCCGTCTCCGTTCCCGTGCTCCCTCTGTGCACTTTCCCGCGTCTCGACTCTCTGGGCAAGCAGGCCGGCCCCCTTTTCGGCTCCCGTGCGTTTTCCCTCCAAAAAACTTAGTTTTTTCAGCCTTTTCCCAGGGAGGCAGGCGTGGCTTTTGTGTGTGTGTGTGTGTGTGTGTGTATGTGTGTGTGTGTGTGTGTGTGTGTCCCCGTCCTCGCAGGCGGGCCCCTTTCGACAGCCGGGCGGTTTCCCTCCAAAAAACTTAGTATATACACCTTTTCTTCCTTTTTTTCCGGCAGGCGGGCAGGCGCGCGCGTCTGTGTGTGTGTGTGTCCCCGTCCCTCCCGAGAGAGCGCTGCCCCTTGCCTCTGCCCGCAGGTGCCGACGGTCCGCTTTCGCTTGCAGCTCGCTCGGCACAGCTGCTGCTGGTGGGAGGGGCCTAAGCTAAGGAGGCCGGCCGGCTGGCGCCCCCCTGCGGCTGCGGTCGTTGTCGGGCCGTTGACAGGAGATCCAAGAGCAGGGCCCCCGCCCGGGACTGGCGGGCAGGCAGGCGAGCAAGCAGGCAGGCAAGAGAGGGGGAGAGCGGAGTCCGGGCGGCCGGCAGCCGCGTGCGGACCGGGCTCCCGAGGCGTCGGCCTGCGCCGCTGCGCGCCAGCCGGACGCCCGCGCGCCCGCCCAAGGCCGGCGTCGGGCATCGCTTCTCGGCCTTTTGGCTAAGATCAAGTGTAGTATCTGTTCTTATCAGTTTAATATCTGATACGTCCCCCATCGGGGGACCACATATTAAACGGATTTTTGGAACAGGGAGCTGGATCAGGAGCTTGCTCCGTCCTCTCCACGCATCGGCCCGGTATTGCAGCGCCTCCGGGAGCGGTGCACCACCTTCTCTCAGCGGTGAAAAGACAGACGTAGCTAGCAAGCAAGCAAGCAAGCAAGCAAGCGAGGTGGACTGGAGCTCCTTCTTCTCGGGTCTCGTCTCTCGTCCATCTGTGTGTCTCTCTCTCCCCCTCCCCCTCCCCGTCTCCGTTCCCGTGCTCCCTCTGTGCACTTTCCCGCGTCTCGACTCTCTGGGCAAGCAGGCCGGCCCCCTTTTCGGCTCCCGTGCGTTTTCCCTCCAAAAAACTTAGTTTTTTCAGCCTTTTCCCAGGGAGGCAGGCGTGGCTTTTGTGTGTGTGTGTGTGTGTGTGTGTATGTGTGTGTGTGTGTGTGTGTGTCCCCGTCCTCGCAGGCGGGCCCCTTTCGACAGCCGGGCGGTTTCCCTCCAAAAAACTTAGTATATACACCTTTTCTTCCTTTTTTTCCGGCAGGCGGGCAGGCGCGCGCGTCTGTGTGTGTGTGTGTCCCCGTCCCTCCCGAGAGAGCGCTGCCCCTTGCCTCTGCCCGCAGGTGCCGACGGTCCGCTTTCGCTTGCAGCTCGCTCGGCACAGCTGCTGCTGGTGGGAGGGGCCTAAGCTAAGGAGGCCGGCCGGCTGGCGCCCCCCTGCGGCTGCGGTCGTTGTCGGGCCGTTGACAGGAGATCCAAGAGCAGGGCCCCCGCCCGGGACTGGCGGGCAGGCAGGCGAGCAAGCAGGCAGGCAAGAGAGGGGGAGAGCGGAGTCCGGGCGGCCGGCAGCCGCGTGCGGACCGGGCTCCCGAGGCGTCGGCCTGCGCCGCTGCGCGCCAGCCGGACGCCCGCGCGCCCGCCCAAGGCCGGCGTCGGGCATCGCTTCTCGGCCTTTTGGCTAAGATCAAGTGTAGTATCTGTTCTTATCAGTTTAATATCTGATACGTCCCCCATCGGGGGACCACATATTAAACGGATTTTTGGAACAGGGAGCTGGATCAGGAGCTTGCTCCGTCCTCTCCACGCATCGGCCCGGTATTGCAGCGCCTCCGGGAGCGGTGCACCACCTTCTCTCAGCGGTGAAAAGACAGACGTAGCTAGCAAGCAAGCAAGCAAGCAAGCAAGCGAGGTGGACTGGAGCTCCTTCTTCTCGGGTCTCGTCTCTCGTCCATCTGTGTGTCTCTCTCTCCCCCTCCCCC
Organism: Lepisosteus oculatus; assembly: GCF_040954835.1. NCBI lineage: Eukaryota > Metazoa > Chordata > Actinopteri > Semionotiformes > Lepisosteidae > Lepisosteus > Lepisosteus oculatus. The sequence continues at coordinate 17,633,630 of NC_090711.1, forward strand.
TCCCCGTCTCCGTTCCCGTGCTCCCTCTGTGCACTTTCCCGCGTCTCGACTCTCTGGGCAAGCAGGCCGGCCCCCTTTTCGGCTCCCGTGCGTTTTCCCTCCAAAAAACTTAGTTTTTTCAGCCTTTTCCCAGGGAGGCAGGCGTGGCTTTTGTGTGTGTGTGTGTGTGTGTGTGTATGTGTGTGTGTGTGTGTGTGTGTCCCCGTCCTCGCAGGCGGGCCCCTTTCGACAGCCGGGCGGTTTCCCTCCAAAAAACTTAGTATATACACCTTTTCTTCCTTTTTTTCCGGCAGGCGGGCAGGCGCGCGCGTCTGTGTGTGTGTGTGTCCCCGTCCCTCCCGAGAGAGCGCTGCCCCTTGCCTCTGCCCGCAGGTGCCGACGGTCCGCTTTCGCTTGCAGCTCGCTCGGCACAGCTGCTGCTGGTGGGAGGGGCCTAAGCTAAGGAGGCCGGCCGGCTGGCGCCCCCCTGCGGCTGCGGTCGTTGTCGGGCCGTTGACAGGAGATCCAAGAGCAGGGCCCCCGCCCGGGACTGGCGGGCAGGCAGGCGAGCAAGCAGGCAGGCAAGAGAGGGGGAGAGCGGAGTCCGGGCGGCCGGCAGCCGCGTGCGGACCGGGCTCCCGAGGCGTCGGCCTGCGCCGCTGCGCGCCAGCCGGACGCCCGCGCGCCCGCCCAAGGCCGGCGTCGGGCATCGCTTCTCGGCCTTTTGGCTAAGATCAAGTGTAGTATCTGTTCTTATCAGTTTAATATCTGATACGTCCCCCATCGGGGGACCACATATTAAACGGATTTTTGGAACAGGGAGCTGGATCAGGAGCTTGCTCCGTCCTCTCCACGCATCGGCCCGGTATTGCAGCGCCTCCGGGAGCGGTGCACCACCTTCTCTCAGCGGTGAAAAGACAGACGTAGCTAGCAAGCAAGCAAGCAAGCAAGCAAGCGAGGTGGACTGGAGCTCCTTCTTCTCGGGTCTCGTCTCTCGTCCATCTGTGTGTCTCTCTCTCCCCCTCCCCCTCCCCGTCTCCGTTCCCGTGCTCCCTCTGTGCACTTTCCCGCGTCTCGACTCTCTGGGCAAGCAGGCCGGCCCCCTTTTCGGCTCCCGTGCGTTTTCCCTCCAAAAAACTTAGTTTTTTCAGCCTTTTCCCAGGGAGGCAGGCGTGGCTTTTGTGTGTGTGTGTGTGTGTGTATGTGTGTGTGTGTGTGTGTGTGTGTGTCCCCGTCCTCGCAGGCGGGCCCCTTTCGACAGCCGGGCGGTTTCCCTCCAAAAAACTTAGTATATACACCTTTTCTTCCTTTTTTTCCGGCAGGCGGGCAGGCGCGCGCGTCTGTGTGTGTGTGTGTCCCCGTCCCTCCCGAGAGAGCGCTGCCCCTTGCCTCTGCCCGCAGGTGCCGACGGTCCGCTTTCGCTTGCAGCTCGCTCGGCACAGCTGCTGCTGGTGGGAGGGGCCTAAGCTAAGGAGGCCGGCCGGCTGGCGCCCCCCTGCGGCTGCGGTCGTTGTCGGGCCGTTGACAGGAGATCCAAGAGCAGGGCCCCCGCCCGGGACTGGCGGGCAGGCAGGCGAGCAAGCAGGCAGGCAAGAGAGGGGGAGAGCGGAGTCCGGGCGGCCGGCAGCCGCGTGCGGACCGGGCTCCCGAGGCGTCGGCCTGCGCCGCTGCGCGCCAGCCGGACGCCCGCGCGCCCGCCCAAGGCCGGCGTCGGGCATCGCTTCTCGGCCTTTTGGCTAAGATCAAGTGTAGTATCTGTTCTTATCAGTTTAATATCTGATACGTCCCCCATCGGGGGACCACATATTAAACGGATTTTTGGAACAGGGAGCTGGATCAGGAGCTTGCTCCGTCCTCTCCACGCATCGGCCCGGTATTGCAGCGCCTCCGGGAGCGGTGCACCACCTTCTCTCAGCGGTGAAAAGACAGACGTAGCTAGCAAGCAAGCAAGCAAGCAAGCAAGCGAGGTGGACTGGAGCTCCTTCTTCTCGGGTCTCGTCTCTCGTCCATCTGTGTGTCTCTCTCTCCCCCTCCCCCTCCCCGTCTCCGTTCCCGTGCTCCCTCTGTGCACTTTCCCGCGTCTCGACTCTCTGGGCAAGCAGGCCGGCCCCCTTTTCGGCTCCCGTGCGTTTTCCCTCCAAAAAACTTAGTTTTTTCAGCCTTTTCCCAGGGAGGCAGGCGTGGCTTTTGTGTGTGTGTGTGTGTGTGTGTGTGTATGTGTGTGTGTGTGTGTGTGTGTCCCCGTCCTCGCAGGCGGGCCCCTTTCGACAGCCGGGCGGTTTCCCTCCAAAAAACTTAGTATATACACCTTTTCTTCCTTTTTTTCCGGCAGGCGGGCAGGCGCGCGCGTCTGTGTGTGTGTGTGTCCCCGTCCCTCCCGAGAGAGCGCTGCCCCTTGCCTCTGCCCGCAGGTGCCGACGGTCCGCTTTCGCTTGCAGCTCGCTCGGCACAGCTGCTGCTGGTGGGAGGGGCCTAAGCTAAGGAGGCCGGCCGGCTGGCGCCCCCCTGCGGCTGCGGTCGTTGTCGGGCCGTTGACAGGAGATCCAAGAGCAGGGCCCCCGCCCGGGACTGGCGGGCAGGCAGGCGAGCAAGCAGGCAGGCAAGAGAGGGGGAGAGCGGAGTCCGGGCGGCCGGCAGCCGCGTGCGGACCGGGCTCCCGAGGCGTCGGCCTGCGCCGCTGCGCGCCAGCCGGACGCCCGCGCGCCCGCCCAAGGCCGGCGTCGGGCATCGCTTCTCGGCCTTTTGGCTAAGATCAAGTGTAGTATCTGTTCTTATCAGTTTAATATCTGATACGTCCCCCATCGGGGGACCACATATTAAACGGATTTTTGGAACAGGGAGCTGGATCAGGAGCTTGCTCCGTCCTCTCCACGCATCGGCCCGGTATTGCAGCGCCTCCGGGAGCGGTGCACCACCTTCTCTCAGCGGTGAAAAGACAGACGTAGCTAGCAAGCAAGCAAGCAAGCAAGCAAGCGAGGTGGACTGGAGCTCCTTCTTCTCGGGTCTCGTCTCTCGTCCATCTGTGTGTCTCTCTCTCCCCCTCCCCCTCCCCGTCTCCGTTCCCGTGCTCCCTCTGTGCACTTTCCCGCGTCTCGACTCTCTGGGCAAGCAGGCCGGCCCCCTTTTCGGCTCCCGTGCGTTTTCCCTCCAAAAAACTTAGTTTTTTCAGCCTTTTCCCAGGGAGGCAGGCGTGGCTTTTGTGTGTGTGTGTGTGTGTGTGTGTGTATGTGTGTGTGTGTGTGTGTGTCCCCGTCCTCGCAGGCGGGCCCCTTTCGACAGCCGGGCGGTTTCCCTCCAAAAAACTTAGTATATACACCTTTTCTTCCTTTTTTTCCGGCAGGCGGGCAGGCGCGCGCGTCTGTGTGTGTGTGTGTCCCCGTCCCTCCCGAGAGAGCGCTGCCCCTTGCCTCTGCCCGCAGGTGCCGACGGTCCGCTTTCGCTTGCAGCTCGCTCGGCACAGCTGCTGCTGGTGGGAGGGGCCTAAGCTAAGGAGGCCGGCCGGCTGGCGCCCCCCTGCGGCTGCGGTCGTTGTCGGGCCGTTGACAGGAGATCCAAGAGCAGGGCCCCCGCCCGGGACTGGCGGGCAGGCAGGCGAGCAAGCAGGCAGGCAAGAGAGGGGGAGAGCGGCGGGCGGCCGGCAGCCGCGTGCGGACCGGGCTCCCGAGGCGTCGGCCTGCGCCGCTGCGCGCCAGCCGGACGCCCGCGCGCCCGCCCAAGGCCGGCGTCGGGCATCGCTTCTCGGCCTTTTGGCTAAGATCAAGTGTAGTATCTGTTCTTATCAGTTTAATATCTGATACGTCCCCCATCGGGGGACCACATATTAAACGGATTTTTGGAACAGGGAGCTGGATCAGGAGCTTGCTCCGTCCTCTCCACGCATCGGCCCGGTATTGCAGCGCCTCCGGGAGCGGTGCACCACCTTCTCTCAGCGGTGAAAAGACAGACGTAGCTAGCAAGCAAGCAAGCAAGCAAGCAAGCGAGGTGGACTGGAGCTCCTTCTTCTCGGGTCTCGTCTCTCGTCCATCTGTGTGTCTCTCTCTCCCCCTCCCCCTCCCCGTCTCCGTTCCCGTGCTCCCTCTGTGCACTTTCCCGCGTCTCGACTCTCTGGGCAAGCAGGCCGGCCCCCTTTTCGGCTCCCGTGCGTTTTCCCTCCAAAAAACTTAGTTTTTTCAGCCTTTTCCCAGGGAGGCAGGCGTGGCTTTTGTGTGTGTGTGTGTGTGTGTGTATGTGTGTGTGTGTGTGTGTGTGTGTGTCCCCGTCCTCGCAGGCGGGCCCCTTTCGACAGCCGGGCGGTTTCCCTCCAAAAAACTTAGTATATACACCTTTTCTTCCTTTTTTTCCGGCAGGCGGGCAGGCGCGCGCGTCTGTGTGTGTGTGTGTCCCCGTCCCTCCCGAGAGAGCGCTGCCCCTTGCCTCTGCCCGCAGGTGCCGACGGTCCGCTTTCGCTTGCAGCTCGCTCGGCACAGCTGCTGCTGGTGGGAGGGGCCTAAGCTAAGGAGGCCGGCCGGCTGGCGCCCCCCTGCGGCTGCGGTCGTTGTCGGGCCGTTGACAGGAGATCCAAGAGCAGGGCCCCCGCCCGGGACTGGCGGGCAGGCAGGCGAGCAAGCAGGCAGGCAAGAGAGGGGGAGAGCGGAGTCCGGGCGGCCGGCAGCCGCGTGCGGACCGGGCTCCCGAGGCGTCGGCCTGCGCCGCTGCGCGCCAGCCGGACGCCCGCGCGCCCGCCCAAGGCCGGCGTCGGGCATCGCTTCTCGGCCTTTTGGCTAAGATCAAGTGTAGTATCTGTTCTTATCAGTTTAATATCTGATACGTCCCCCATCGGGGGACCACATATTAAACGGATTTTTGGAACAGGGAGCTGGATCAGGAGCTTGCTCCGTCCTCTCCACGCATCGGCCCGGTATTGCAGCGCCTCCGGGAGCGGTGCACCACCTTCTCTCAGCGGTGAAAAGACAGACGTAGCTAGCAAGCAAGCAAGCAAGCAAGCAAGCGAGGTGGACTGGAGCTCCTTCTTCTCGGGTCTCGTCTCTCGTCCATCTGTGTGTCTCTCTCTCCCCCTCCCCCTCCCCGTCTCCGTTCCCGTGCTCCCTCTGTGCACTTTCCCGCGTCTCGACTCTCTGGGCAAGCAGGCCGGCCCCCTTTTCGGCTCCCGTGCGTTTTCCCTCCAAAAAACTTAGTTTTTTCAGCCTTTTCCCAGGGAGGCAGGCGTGGCTTTTGTGTGTGTGTGTGTGTGTGTGTGTATGTGTGTGTGTGTGTGTGTGTGTGTCCCCGTCCTCGCAGGCGGGCCCCTTTCGACAGCCGGGCGGTTTCCCTCCAAAAAACTTAGTATATACACCTTTTCTTCCTTTTTTTCCGGCAGGCGGGCAGGCGCGCGCGTCTGTGTGTGTGTGTGTCCCCGTCCCTCCCGAGAGAGCGCTGCCCCTTGCCTCTGCCCGCAGGTGCCGACGGTCCGCTTTCGCTTGCAGCTCGCTCGGCACAGCTGCTGCTGGTGGGAGGGGCCTAAGCTAAGGAGGCCGGCCGGCTGGCGCCCCCCTGCGGCTGCGGTCGTTGTCGGGCCGTTGACAGGAGATCCAAGAGCAGGGCCCCCGCCCGGGACTGGCGGGCAGGCAGGCGAGCAAGCAGGCAGGCAAGAGAGGGGGAGAGCGGAGTCCGGGCGGCCGGCAGCCGCGTGCGGACCGGGCTCCCGAGGCGTCGGCCTGCGCCGCTGCGCGCCAGCCGGACGCCCGCGCGCCCGCCCAAGGCCGGCGTCGGGCATCGCTTCTCGGCCTTTTGGCTAAGATCAAGTGTAGTATCTGTTCTTATCAGTTTAATATCTGATACGTCCCCCATCGGGGGACCACATATTAAACGGATTTTTGGAACAGGGAGCTGGATCAGGAGCTTGCTCCGTCCTCTCCACGCATCGGCCCGGTATTGCAGCGCCTCCGGGAGCGGTGCACCACCTTCTCTCAGCGGTGAAAAGACAGACGTAGCTAGCAAGCAAGCAAGCAAGCAAGCAAGCGAGGTGGACTGGAGCTCCTTCTTCTCGGGTCTCGTCTCTCGTCCATCTGTGTGTCTCTCTCTCCCCCTCCCCCTCCCCGTCTCCGTTCCCGTGCTCCCTCTGTGCACTTTCCCGCGTCTCGACTCTCTGGGCAAGCAGGCCGGCCCCCTTTTCGGCTCCCGTGCGTTTTCCCTCCAAAAAACTTAGTTTTTTCAGCCTTTTCCCAGGGAGGCAGGCGTGGCTTTTGTGTGTGTGTGTGTGTGTATGTGTGTGTGTGTGTGTGTGTGTGTGTCCCCGTCCTCGCAGGCGGGCCCCTTTCGACAGCCGGGCGGTTTCCCTCCAAAAAACTTAGTATATACACCTTTTCTTCCTTTTTTTCCGGCAGGCGGGCAGGCGCGCGCGTCTGTGTGTGTGTGTGTCCCCGTCCCTCCCGAGAGAGCGCTGCCCCTTGCCTCTGCCCGCAGGTGCCGACGGTCCGCTTTCGCTTGCAGCTCGCTCGGCACAGCTGCTGCTGGTGGGAGGGGCCTAAGCTAAGGAGGCCGGCCGGCTGGCGCCCCCCTGCGGCTGCGGTCGTTGTCGGGCCGTTGACAGGAGATCCAAGAGCAGGGCCCCCGCCCGGGACTGGCGGGCAGGCAGGCGAGCAAGCAGGCAGGCAAGAGAGGGGGAGAGCGGAGTCCGGGCGGCCGGCAGCCGCGTGCGGACCGGGCTCCCGAGGCGTCGGCCTGCGCCGCTGCGCGCCAGCCGGACGCCCGCGCGCCCGCCCAAGGCCGGCGTCGGGCATCGCTTCTCGGCCTTTTGGCTAAGATCAAGTGTAGTATCTGTTCTTATCAGTTTAATATCTGATACGTCCCCCATCGGGGGACCACATATTAAACGGATTTTTGGAACAGGGAGCTGGATCAGGAGCTTGCTCCGTCCTCTCCACGCATCGGCCCGGTATTGCAGCGCCTCCGGGAGCGGTGCACCACCTTCTCTCAGCGGTGAAAAGACAGACGTAGCTAGCAAGCAAGCAAGCAAGCAAGCAAGCGAGGTGGACTGGAGCTCCTTCTTCTCGGGTCTCGTCTCTCGTCCATCTGTGTGTCTCTCTCTCCCCCTCCCCCTCCCCGTCTCCGTTCCCGTGCTCCCTCTGTGCACTTTCCCGCGTCTCGACTCTCTGGGCAAGCAGGCCGGCCCCCTTTTCGGCTCCCGTGCGTTTTCCCTCCAAAAAACTTAGTTTTTTCAGCCTTTTCCCAGGGAGGCAGGCGTGGCTTTTGTGTGTGTGTGTGTGTGTGTGTATGTGTGTGTGTGTGTGTGTGTGTGTCCCCGTCCTCGCAGGCGGGCCCCTTTCGACAGCCGGGCGGTTTCCCTCCAAAAAACTTAGTATATACACCTTTTCTTCCTTTTTTTCCGGCAGGCGGGCAGGCGCGCGCGTCTGTGTGTGTGTGTGTCCCCGTCCCTCCCGAGAGAGCGCTGCCCCTTGCCTCTGCCCGCAGGTGCCGACGGTCCGCTTTCGCTTGCAGCTCGCTCGGCACAGCTGCTGCTGGTGGGAGGGGCCTAAGCTAAGGAGGCCGGCCGGCTGGCGCCCCCCTGCGGCTGCGGTCGTTGTCGGGCCGTTGACAGGAGATCCAAGAGCAGGGCCCCCGCCCGGGACTGGCGGGCAGGCAGGCGAGCAAGCAGGCAGGCAAGAGAGGGGGAGAGCGGAGTCCGGGCGGCCGGCAGCCGCGTGCGGACCGGGCTCCCGAGGCGTCGGCCTGCGCCGCTGCGCGCCAGCCGGACGCCCGCGCGCCCGCCCAAGGCCGGCGTCGGGCATCGCTTCTCGGCCTTTTGGCTAAGATCAAGTGTAGTATCTGTTCTTATCAGTTTAATATCTGATACGTCCCCCATCGGGGGACCACATATTAAACGGATTTTTGGAACAGGGAGCTGGATCAGGAGCTTGCTCCGTCCTCTCCACGCATCGGCCCGGTATTGCAGCGCCTCCGGGAGCGGTGCACCACCTTCTCTCAGCGGTGAAAAGACAGACGTAGCTAGCAAGCAAGCAAGCAAGCAAGCAAGCGAGGTGGACTGGAGCTCCTTCTTCTCGGGTCTCGTCTCTCGTCCATCTGTGTGTCTCTCTCTCCCCCTCCCCCTCCCCGTCTCCGTTCCCGTGCTCCCTCTGTGCACTTTCCCGCGTCTCGACTCTCTGGGCAAGCAGGCCGGCCCCCTTTTCGGCTCCCGTGCGTTTTCCCTCCAAAAAACTTAGTTTTTTCAGCCTTTTCCCAGGGAGGCAGGCGTGGCTTTTGTGTGTGTGTGTGTGTGTGTGTGTGTATGTGTGTGTGTGTGTGTGTGTGTCCCCGTCCTCGCAGGCGGGCCCCTTTCGACAGCCGGGCGGTTTCCCTCCAAAAAACTTAGTATATACACCTTTTCTTCCTTTTTTTCCGGCAGGCGGGCAGGCGCGCGCGTCTGTGTGTGTGTGTGTCCCCGTCCCTCCCGAGAGAGCGCTGCCCCTTGCCTCTGCCCGCAGGTGCCGACGGTCCGCTTTCGCTTGCAGCTCGCTCGGCACAGCTGCTGCTGGTGGGAGGGGCCTAAGCTAAGGAGGCCGGCCGGCTGGCGCCCCCCTGCGGCTGCGGTCGTTGTCGGGCCGTTGACAGGAGATCCAAGAGCAGGGCCCCCGCCCGGGACTGGCGGGCAGGCAGGCGAGCAAGCAGGCAGGCAAGAGAGGGGGAGAGCGGAGTCCGGGCGGCCGGCAGCCGCGTGCGGACCGGGCTCCCGAGGCGTCGGCCTGCGCCGCTGCGCGCCAGCCGGACGCCCGCGCGCCCGCCCAAGGCCGGCGTCGGGCATCGCTTCTCGGCCTTTTGGCTAAGATCAAGTGTAGTATCTGTTCTTATCAGTTTAATATCTGATACGTCCCCCATCGGGGGACCACATATTAAACGGATTTTTGGAACAGGGAGCTGGATCAGGAGCTTGCTCCGTCCTCTCCACGCATCGGCCCGGTATTGCAGCGCCTCCGGGAGCGGTGCACCACCTTCTCTCAGCGGTGAAAAGACAGACGTAGCTAGCAAGCAAGCAAGCAAGCAAGCAAGCGAGGTGGACTGGAGCTCCTTCTTCTCGGGTCTCGTCTCTCGTCCATCTGTGTGTCTCTCTCTCCCCCTCCCCCTCCCCGTCTCCGTTCCCGTGCTCCCTCTGTGCACTTTCCCGCGTCTCGACTCTCTGGGCAAGCAGGCCGGCCCCCTTTTCGGCTCCCGTGCGTTTTCCCTCCAAAAAACTTAGTTTTTTCAGCCTTTTCCCAGGGAGGCAGGCGTGGCTTTTGTGTGTGTGTGTGTGTGTGTGTGTATGTGTGTGTGTGTGTGTGTGTGTCCCCGTCCTCGCAGGCGGGCCCCTTTCGACAGCCGGGCGGTTTCCCTCCAAAAAACTTAGTATATACACCTTTTCTTCCTTTTTTTCCGGCAGGCGGGCAGGCGCGCGCGTCTGTGTGTGTGTGTGTCCCCGTCCCTCCCGAGAGAGCGCTGCCCCTTGCCTCTGCCCGCAGGTGCCGACGGTCCGCTTTCGCTTGCAGCTCGCTCGGCACAGCTGCTGCTGGTGGGAGGGGCCTAAGCTAAGGAGGCCGGCCGGCTGGCGCCCCCCTGCGGCTGCGGTCGTTGTCGGGCCGTTGACAGGAGATCCAAGAGCAGGGCCCCCGCCCGGGACTGGCGGGCAGGCAGGCGAGCAAGCAGGCAGGCAAGAGAGGGGGAGAGCGGAGTCCGGGCGGCCGGCAGCCGCGTGCGGACCGGGCTCCCGAGGCGTCGGCCTGCGCCGCTGCGCGCCAGCCGGACGCCCGCGCGCCCGCCCAAGGCCGGCGTCGGGCATCGCTTCTCGGCCTTTTGGCTAAGATCAAGTGTAGTATCTGTTCTTATCAGTTTAATATCTGATACGTCCCCCATCGGGGGACCACATATTAAACGGATTTTTGGAACAGGGAGCTGGATCAGGAGCTTGCTCCGTCCTCTCCACGCATCGGCCCGGTATTGCAGCGCCTCCGGGAGCGGTGCACCACCTTCTCTCAGCGGTGAAAAGACAGACGTAGCTAGCAAGCAAGCAAGCAAGCAAGCAAGCGAGGTGGACTGGAGCTCCTTCTTCTCGGGTCTCGTCTCTCGTCCATCTGTGTGTCTCTCTCTCCCCCTCCCCCTCCCCGTCTCCGTTCCCGTGCTCCCTCTGTGCACTTTCCCGCGTCTCGACTCTCTGGGCAAGCAGGCCGGCCCCCTTTTCGGCTCCCGTGCGTTTTCCCTCCAAAAAACTTAGTTTTTTCAGCCTTTTCCCAGGGAGGCAGGCGTGGCTTTTGTGTGTGTGTGTGTGTGTGTGTGTGTATGTGTGTGTGTGTGTGTGTCCCCGTCCTCGCAGGCGGGCCCCTTTCGACAGCCGGGCGGTTTCCCTCCAAAAAACTTAGTATATACACCTTTTCTTCCTTTTTTTCCGGCAGGCGGGCAGGCGCGCGCGTCTGTGTGTGTGTGTGTCCCCGTCCCTCCCGAGAGAGCGCTGCCCCTTGCCTCTGCCCGCAGGTGCCGACGGTCCGCTTTCGCTTGCAGCTCGCTCGGCACAGCTGCTGCTGGTGGGAGGGGCCTAAGCTAAGGAGGCCGGCCGGCTGGCGCCCCCCTGCGGCTGCGGTCGTTGTCGGGCCGTTGACAGGAGATCCAAGAGCAGGGCCCCCGCCCGGGACTGGCGGGCAGGCAGGCGAGCAAGCAGGCAGGCAAGAGAGGGGGAGAGCGGAGTCCGGGCGGCCGGCAGCCGCGTGCGGACCGGGCTCCCGAGGCGTCGGCCTGCGCCGCTGCGCGCCAGCCGGACGCCCGCGCGCCCGCCCAAGGCCGGCGTCGGGCATCGCTTCTCGGCCTTTTGGCTAAGATCAAGTGTAGTATCTGTTCTTATCAGTTTAATATCTGATACGTCCCCCATCGGGGGACCACATATTAAACGGATTTTTGGAACAGGGAGCTGGATCAGGAGCTTGCTCCGTCCTCTCCACGCATCGGCCCGGTATTGCAGCGCCTCCGGGAGCGGTGCACCACCTTCTCTCAGCGGTGAAAAGACAGACGTAGCTAGCAAGCAAGCAAGCAAGCAAGCAAGCGAGGTGGACTGGAGCTCCTTCTTCTCGGGTCTCGTCTCTCGTCCATCTGTGTGTCTCTCTCTCCCCCTCCCCCTCCCCGTCTCCGTTCCCGTGCTCCCTCTGTGCACTTTCCCGCGTCTCGACTCTCTGGGCAAGCAGGCCGGCCCCCTTTTCGGCTCCCGTGCGTTTTCCCTCCAAAAAACTTAGTTTTTTCAGCCTTTTCCCAGGGAGGCAGGCGTGGCTTTTGTGTGTGTGTGTGTGTGTATGTGTGTGTGTGTGTGTGTGTGTGTGTCCCCGTCCTCGCAGGCGGGCCCCTTTCGACAGCCGGGCGGTTTCCCTCCAAAAAACTTAGTATATACACCTTTTCTTCCTTTTTTTCCGGCAGGCGGGCAGGCGCGCGCGTCTGTGTGTGTGTGTGTCCCCGTCCCTCCCGAGAGAGCGCTGCCCCTTGCCTCTGCCCGCAGGTGCCGACGGTCCGCTTTCGCTTGCAGCTCGCTCGGCACAGCGCTGCTGCTGGTGGGAGGGGCCTAAGCTAAGGAGGCCGGCCGGCTGGCGCCCCCCTGCGGCTGCGGTCGTTGTCGGGCCGTTGACAGGAGATCCAAGAGCAGGGCCCCCGCCCGGGACTGGCGGGCAGGCAGGCGAGCAAGCAGGCAGGCAAGAGAGGGGGAGAGCGGAGTCCGGGCGGCCGGCAGCCGCGTGCGGACCGGGCTCCCGAGGCGTCGGCCTGCGCCGCTGCGCGCCAGCCGGACGCCCGCGCGCCCGCCCAAGGCCGGCGTCGGGCATCGCTTCTCGGCCTTTTGGCTAAGATCAAGTGTAGTATCTGTTCTTATCAGTTTAATATCTGATACGTCCCCCATCGGGGGACCACATATTAAACGGATTTTTGGAACAGGGAGCTGGATCAGGAGCTTGCTCCGTCCTCTCCACGCATCGGCCCGGTATTGCAGCGCCTCCGGGAGCGGTGCACCACCTTCTCTCAGCGGTGAAAAGACAGACGTAGCTAGCAAGCAAGCAAGCAAGCAAGCAAGCGAGGTGGACTGGAGCTCCTTCTTCTCGGGTCTCGTCTCTCGTCCATCTGTGTGTCTCTCTCTCCCCCTCCCCCTCCCCGTCTCCGTTCCCGTGCTCCCTCTGTGCACTTTCCCGCGTCTCGACTCTCTGGGCAAGCAGGCCGGCCCCCTTTTCGGCTCCCGTGCGTTTTCCCTCCAAAAAACTTAGTTTTTTCAGCCTTTTCCCAGGGAGGCAGGCGTGGCTTTTGTGTGTGTGTGTGTGTGTGTGTGTATGTGTGTGTGTGTGTGTGTGTGTCCCCGTCCTCGCAGGCGGGCCCCTTTCGACAGCCGGGCGGTTTCCCTCCAAAAAACTTAGTATATACACCTTTTCTTCCTTTTTTTCCGGCAGGCGGGCAGGCGCGCGCGTCTGTGTGTGTGTGTGTCCCCGTCCCTCCCGAGAGAGCGCTGCCCCTTGCCTCTGCCCGCAGGTGCCGACGGTCCGCTTTCGCTTGCAGCTCGCTCGGCACAGCTGCTGCTGGTGGGAGGGGCCTAAGCTAAGGAGGCCGGCCGGCTGGCGCCCCCCTGCGGCTGCGGTCGTTGTCGGGCCGTTGACAGGAGATCCAAGAGCAGGGCCCCCGCCCGGGACTGGCGGGCAGGCAGGCGAGCAAGCAGGCAGGCAAGAGAGGGGGAGAGCGGAGTCCGGGCGGCCGGCAGCCGCGTGCGGACCGGGCTCCCGAGGCGTCGGCCTGCGCCGCTGCGCGCCAGCCGGACGCCCGCGCGCCCGCCCAAGGCCGGCGTCGGGCATCGCTTCTCGGCCTTTTGGCTAAGATCAAGTGTAGTATCTGTTCTTATCAGTTTAATATCTGATACGTCCCCCATCGGGGGACCACATATTAAACGGATTTTTGGAACAGGGAGCTGGATCAGGAGCTTGCTCCGTCCTCTCCACGCATCGGCCCGGTATTGCAGCGCCTCCGGGAGCGGTGCACCACCTTCTCTCAGCGGTGAAAAGACAGACGTAGCTAGCAAGCAAGCAAGCAAGCAAGCAAGCGAGGTGGACTGGAGCTCCTTCTTCTCGGGTCTCGTCTCTCGTCCATCTGTGTGTCTCTCTCTCCCCCTCCCCCTCCCCGTCTCCGTTCCCGTGCTCCCTCTGTGCACTTTCCCGCGTCTCGACTCTCTGGGCAAGCAGGCCGGCCCCCTTTTCGGCTCCCGTGCGTTTTCCCTCCAAAAAACTTAGTTTTTTCAGCCTTTTCCCAGGGAGGCAGGCGTGGCTTTGTGTGTGTGTGTGTGTGTGTGTGTATGTGTGTGTGTGTGTGTGTGTGTCCCCGTCCTCGCAGGCGGGCCCCTTTCGACAGCCGGGCGGTTTCCCTCCAAAAAACTTAGTATATACACCTTTTCTTCCTTTTTTTCCGGCAGGCGGGCAGGCGCGCGCGTCTGTGTGTGTGTGTGTCCCCGTCCCTCCCGAGAGAGCGCTGCCCCTTGCCTCTGCCCGCAGGTGCCGACGGTCCGCTTTCGCTTGCAGCTCGCTCGGCACAGCTGCTGCTGGTGGGAGGGGCCTAAGCTAAGGAGGCCGGCCGGCTGGCGCCCCCCTGCGGCTGCGGTCGTTGTCGGGCCGTTGACAGGAGATCCAAGAGCAGGGCCCCCGCCCGGGACTGGCGGGCAGGCAGGCGAGCAAGCAGGCAGGCAAGAGAGGGGGAGAGCGGAGTCCGGGCGGCCGGCAGCCGCGTGCGGACCGGGCTCCCGAGGCGTCGGCCTGCGCCGCTGCGCGCCAGCCGGACGCCCGCGCGCCCGCCCAAGGCCGGCGTCGGGCATCGCTTCTCGGCCTTTTGGCTAAGATCAAGTGTAGTATCTGTTCTTATCAGTTTAATATCTGATACGTCCCCCATCGGGGGACCACATATTAAACGGATTTTTGGAACAGGGAGCTGGATCAGGAGCTTGCTCCGTCCTCTCCACGCATCGGCCCGGTATTGCAGCGCCTCCGGGAGCGGTGCACCACCTTCTCTCAGCGGTGAAAAGACAGACGTAGCTAGCAAGCAAGCAAGCAAGCAAGCAAGCGAGGTGGACTGGAGCTCCTTCTTCTCGGGTCTCGTCTCTCGTCCATCTGTGTGTCTCTCTCTCCCCCTCCCCCTCCCCGTCTCCGTTCCCGTGCTCCCTCTGTGCACTTTCCCGCGTCTCGACTCTCTGGGCAAGCAGGCCGGCCCCCTTTTCGGCTCCCGTGCGTTTTCCCTCCAAAAAACTTAGTTTTTTCAGCCTTTTCCCAGGGAGGCAGGCGTGGCTTTTGTGTGTGTGTGTGTGTGTGTGTGTATGTGTGTGTGTGTGTGTGTCCCCGTCCTCGCAGGCGGGCCCCTTTCGACAGCCGGGCGGTTTCCCTCCAAAAAACTTAGTATATACACCTTTTCTTCCTTTTTTTCCGGCAGGCGGGCAGGCGCGCGCGTCTGTGTGTGTGTGTGTCCCCGTCCCTCCCGAGAGAGCGCTGCCCCTTGCCTCTGCCCGCAGGTGCCGACGGTCCGCTTTCGCTTGCAGCTCGCTCGGCACAGCTGCTGCTGGTGGGAGGGGCCTAAGCTAAGGAGGCCGGCCGGCTGGCGCCCCCCTGCGGCTGCGGTCGTTGTCGGGCCGTTGACAGGAGATCCAAGAGCAGGGCCCCCGCCCGGGACTGGCGGGCAGGCAGGCGAGCAAGCAGGCAGGCAAGAGAGGGGGAGAGCGGAGTCCGGGCGGCCGGCAGCCGCGTGCGGACCGGGCTCCCGAGGCGTCGGCCTGCGCCGCTGCGCGCCAGCCGGACGCCCGCGCGCCCGCCCAAGGCCGGCGTCGGGCATCGCTTCTCGGCCTTTTGGCTAAGATCAAGTGTAGTATCTGTTCTTATCAGTTTAATATCTGATACGTCCCCCATCGGGGGACCACATATTAAACGGATTTTTGGAACAGGGAGCTGGATCAGGAGCTTGCTCCGTCCTCTCCACGCATCGGCCCGGTATTGCAGCGCCTCCGGGAGCGGTGCACCACCTTCTCTCAGCGGTGAAAAGACAGACGTAGCTAGCAAGCAAGCAAGCAAGCAAGCAAGCGAGGTGGACTGGAGCTCCTTCTTCTCGGGTCTCGTCTCTCGTCCATCTGTGTGTCTCTCTCTCCCCCTCCCCCTCCCCGTCTCCGTTCCCGTGCTCCCTCTGTGCACTTTCCCGCGTCTCGACTCTCTGGGCAAGCAGGCCGGCCCCCTTTTCGGCTCCCGTGCGTTTTCCCTCCAAAAAACTTAGTTTTTTCAGCCTTTTCCCAGGGAGGCAGGCGTGGCTTTTGTGTGTGTGTGTGTGTGTGTATGTGTTGTGTGTGTGTGTGTGTGTCCCCGTCCTCGCAGGCGGGCCCCTTTCGACAGCCGGGCGGTTTCCCTCCAAAAAACTTAGTATATACACCTTTTCTTCCTTTTTTTCCGGCAGGCGGGCAGGCGCGCGCGTCTGTGTGTGTGTGTGTCCCCGTCCCTCCCGAGAGAGCGCTGCCCCTTGCCTCTGCCCGCAGGTGCCGACGGTCCGCTTTCGCTTGCAGCTCGCTCGGCACAGCTGCTGCTGGTGGGAGGGGCCTAAGCTAAGGAGGCCGGCCGGCTGGCGCCCCCCTGCGGCTGCGGTCGTTGTCGGGCCGTTGACAGGAGATCCAAGAGCAGGGCCCCCGCCCGGGACTGGCGGGCAGGCAGGCGAGCAAGCAGGCAGGCAAGAGAGGGGGAGAGCGGAGTCCGGGCGGCCGGCAGCCGCGTGCGGACCGGGCTCCCGAGGCGTCGGCCTGCGCCGCTGCGCGCCAGCCGGACGCCCGCGCGCCCGCCCAAGGCCGGCGTCGGGCATCGCTTCTCGGCCTTTTGGCTAAGATCAAGTGTAGTATCTGTTCTTATCAGTTTAATATCTGATACGTCCCCCATCGGGGGACCACATATTAAACGGATTTTTGGAACAGGGAGCTGGATCAGGAGCTTGCTCCGTCCTCTCCACGCATCGGCCCGGTATTGCAGCGCCTCCGGGAGCGGTGCACCACCTTCTCTCAGCGGTGAAAAGACAGACGTAGCTAGCAAGCAAGCAAGCAAGCAAGCAAGCGAGGTGGACTGGAGCTCCTTCTTCTCGGGTCTCGTCTCTCGTCCATCTGTGTGTCTCTCTCTCCCCCTCCCCCTCCCCGTCTCCGTTCCCGTGCTCCCTCTGTGCACTTTCCCGCGTCTCGACTCTCTGGGCAAGCAGGCCGGCCCCCTTTTCGGCTCCCGTGCGTTTTCCCTCCAAAAAACTTAGTTTTTTCAGCCTTTTCCCAGGGAGGCAGGCGTGGCTTTTGTGTGTGTGTGTGTGTGTGTGTGTATGTGTGTGTGTGTGTGTGTGTGTCCCCGTCCTCGCAGGCGGGCCCCTTTCGACAGCCGGGCGGTTTCCCTCCAAAAAACTTAGTATATACACCTTTTCTTCCTTTTTTTCCGGCAGGCGGGCAGGCGCGCGCGTCTGTGTGTGTGTGTGTCCCCGTCCCTCCCGAGAGAGCGCTGCCCCTTGCCTCTGCCCGCAGGTGCCGACGGTCCGCTTTCGCTTGCAGCTCGCTCGGCACAGCTGCTGCTGGTGGGAGGGGCCTAAGCTAAGGAGGCCGGCCGGCTGGCGCCCCCCTGCGGCTGCGGTCGTTGTCGGGCCGTTGACAGGAGATCCAAGAGCAGGGCCCCCGCCCGGGACTGGCGGGCAGGCAGGCGAGCAAGCAGGCAGGCAAGAGAGGGGGAGAGCGGAGTCCGGGCGGCCGGCAGCCGCGTGCGGACCGGGCTCCCGAGGCGTCGGCCTGCGCCGCTGCGCGCCAGCCGGACGCCCGCGCGCCCGCCCAAGGCCGGCGTCGGGCATCGCTTCTCGGCCTTTTGGCTAAGATCAAGTGTAGTATCTGTTCTTATCAGTTTAATATCTGATACGTCCCCCATCGGGGGACCACATATTAAACGGATTTTTGGAACAGGGAGCTGGATCAGGAGCTTGCTCCGTCCTCTCCACGCATCGGCCCGGTATTGCAGCGCCTCCGGGAGCGGTGCACCACCTTCTCTCAGCGGTGAAAAGACAGACGTAGCTAGCAAGCAAGCAAGCAAGCAAGCAAGCGAGGTGGACTGGAGCTCCTTCTTCTCGGGTCTCGTCTCTCGTCCATCTGTGTGTCTCTCTCTCCCCCTCCCCCTCCCCGTCTCCGTTCCCGTGCTCCCTCTGTGCACTTTCCCGCGTCTCGACTCTCTGGGCAAGCAGGCCGGCCCCCTTTTCGGCTCCCGTGCGTTTTCCCTCCAAAAAACTTAGTTTTTTCAGCCTTTTCCCAGGGAGGCAGGCGTGGCTTTTGTGTGTGTGTGTGTGTGTGTGTGTATGTGTGTGTGTGTGTGTGTGTGTCCCCGTCCTCGCAGGCGGGCCCCTTTCGACAGCCGGGCGGTTTCCCTCCAAAAAACTTAGTATATACACCTTTTCTTCCTTTTTTTCCGGCAGGCGGGCAGGCGCGCGCGTCTGTGTGTGTGTGTGTCCCCGTCCCTCCCGAGAGAGCGCTGCCCCTTGCCTCTGCCCGCAGGTGCCGACGGTCCGCTTTCGCTTGCAGCTCGCTCGGCACAGCTGCTGCTGGTGGGAGGGGCCTAAGCTAAGGAGGCCGGCCGGCTGGCGCCCCCCTGCGGCTGCGGTCGTTGTCGGGCCGTTGACAGGAGATCCAAGAGCAGGGCCCCCGCCCGGGACTGGCGGGCAGGCAGGCGAGCAAGCAGGCAGGCAAGAGAGGGGGAGAGCGGAGTCCGGGCGGCCGGCAGCCGCGTGCGGACCGGGCTCCCGAGGCGTCGGCCTGCGCCGCTGCGCGCCAGCCGGACGCCCGCGCGCCCGCCCAAGGCCGGCGTCGGGCATCGCTTCTCGGCCTTTTGGCTAAGATCAAGTGTAGTATCTGTTCTTATCAGTTTAATATCTGATACGTCCCCCATCGGGGGACCACATATTAAACGGATTTTTGGAACAGGGAGCTGGATCAGGAGCTTGCTCCGTCCTCTCCACGCATCGGCCCGGTATTGCAGCGCCTCCGGGAGCGGTGCACCACCTTCTCTCAGCGGTGAAAAGACAGACGTAGCTAGCAAGCAAGCAAGCAAGCAAGCAAGCGAGGTGGACTGGAGCTCCTTCTTCTCGGGTCTCGTCTCTCGTCCATCTGTGTGTCTCTCTCTCCCCCTCCCCCTCCCCGTCTCCGTTCCCGTGCTCCCTCTGTGCACTTTCCCGCGTCTCGACTCTCTGGGCAAGCAGGCCGGCCCCCTTTTCGGCTCCCGTGCGTTTTCCCTCCAAAAAACTTAGTTTTTTCAGCCTTTTCCCAGGGAGGCAGGCGTGGCTTTTGTGTGTGTGTGTGTGTGTGTGTATGTGTGTGTGTGTGTGTGTGTGTCCCCGTCCTCGCAGGCGGGCCCCTTTCGACAGCCGGGCGGTTTCCCTCCAAAAAACTTAGTATATACACCTTTTCTTCCTTTTTTTCCGGCAGGCGGGCAGGCGCGCGCGTCTGTGTGTGTGTGTGTCCCCGTCCCTCCCGAGAGAGCGCTGCCCCTTGCCTCTGCCCGCAGGTGCCGACGGTCCGCTTTCGCTTGCAGCTCGCTCGGCACAGCTGCTGCTGGTGGGAGGGGCCTAAGCTAAGGAGGCCGGCCGGCTGGCGCCCCCCTGCGGCTGCGGTCGTTGTCGGGCCGTTGACAGGAGATCCAAGAGCAGGGCCCCCGCCCGGGACTGGCGGGCAGGCAGGCGAGCAAGCAGGCAGGCAAGAGAGGGGGAGAGCGGAGTCCGGGCGGCCGGCAGCCGCGTGCGGACCGGGCTCCCGAGGCGTCGGCCTGCGCCGCTGCGCGCCAGCCGGACGCCCGCGCGCCCGCCCAAGGCCGGCGTCGGGCATCGCTTCTCGGCCTTTTGGCTAAGATCAAGTGTAGTATCTGTTCTTATCAGTTTAATATCTGATACGTCCCCCATCGGGGGACCACATATTAAACGGATTTTTGGAACAGGGAGCTGGATCAGGAGCTTGCTCCGTCCTCTCCACGCATCGGCCCGGTATTGCAGCGCCTCCGGGAGCGGTGCACCACCTTCTCTCAGCGGTGAAAAGACAGACGTAGCTAGCAAGCAAGCAAGCAAGCAAGCAAGCGAGGTGGACTGGAGCTCCTTCTTCTCGGGTCTCGTCTCTCGTCCATCTGTGTGTCTCTCTCTCCCCCTCCCCCTCCCCGTCTCCGTTCCCGTGCTCCCTCTGTGCACTTTCCCGCGTCTCGACTCTCTGGGCAAGCAGGCCGGCCCCCTTTTCGGCTCCCGTGCGTTTTCCCTCCAAAAAACTTAGTTTTTTCAGCCTTTTCCCAGGGAGGCAGGCGTGGCTTTTGTGTGTGTGTGTGTGTGTGTGTATGTGTGTGTGTGTGTGTGTGTGTGTCCCCGTCCTCGCAGGCGGGCCCCTTTCGACAGCCGGGCGGTTTCCCTCCAAAAAACTTAGTATATACACCTTTTCTTCCTTTTTTTCCGGCAGGCGGGCAGGCGCGCGCGTCTGTGTGTGTGTGTGTCCCCGTCCCTCCCGAGAGAGCGCTGCCCCTTGCCTCTGCCCGCAGGTGCCGACGGTCCGCTTTCGCTTGCAGCTCGCTCGGCACAGCTGCTGCTGGTGGGAGGGGCCTAAGCTAAGGAGGCCGGCCGGCTGGCGCCCCCCTGCGGCTGCGGTCGTTGTCGGGCCGTTGACAGGAGATCCAAGAGCAGGGCCCCCGCCCGGGACTGGCGGGCAGGCAGGCGAGCAAGCAGGCAGGCAAGAGAGGGGGAGAGCGGAGTCCGGGCGGCCGGCAGCCGCGTGCGGACCGGGCTCCCGAGGCGTCGGCCTGCGCCGCTGCGCGCCAGCCGGACGCCCGCGCGCCCGCCCAAGGCCGGCGTCGGGCATCGCTTCTCGGCCTTTTGGCTAAGATCAAGTGTAGTATCTGTTCTTATCAGTTTAATATCTGATACGTCCCCCATCGGGGGACCACATATTAAACGGATTTTTGGAACAGGGAGCTGGATCAGGAGCTTGCTCCGTCCTCTCCACGCATCGGCCCGGTATTGCAGCGCCTCCGGGAGCGGTGCACCACCTTCTCTCAGCGGTGAAAAGACAGACGTAGCTAGCAAGCAAGCAAGCAAGCAAGCAAGCGAGGTGGACTGGAGCTCCTTCTTCTCGGGTCTCGTCTCTCGTCCATCTGTGTGTCTC
Organism: Lepisosteus oculatus; assembly: GCF_040954835.1. NCBI lineage: Eukaryota > Metazoa > Chordata > Actinopteri > Semionotiformes > Lepisosteidae > Lepisosteus > Lepisosteus oculatus. Next base: position 17,653,764 of record NC_090711.1, read on the forward strand.
TCTCTCCCCCTCCCCCTCCCCGTCTCCGTTCCCGTGCTCCCTCTGTGCACTTTCCCGCGTCTCGACTCTCTGGGCAAGCAGGCCGGCCCCCTTTTCGGCTCCCGTGCGTTTTCCCTCCAAAAAACTTAGTTTTTTCAGCCTTTTCCCAGGGAGGCAGGCGTGGCTTTTGTGTGTGTGTGTGTGTGTGTGTGTATGTGTGTGTGTGTGTGTGTGTGTCCCCGTCCTCGCAGGCGGGCCCCTTTCGACAGCCGGGCGGTTTCCCTCCAAAAAACTTAGTATATACACCTTTTCTTCCTTTTTTTCCGGCAGGCGGGCAGGCGCGCGCGTCTGTGTGTGTGTGTGTCCCCGTCCCTCCCGAGAGAGCGCTGCCCCTTGCCTCTGCCCGCAGGTGCCGACGGTCCGCTTTCGCTTGCAGCTCGCTCGGCACAGCTGCTGCTGGTGGGAGGGGCCTAAGCTAAGGAGGCCGGCCGGCTGGCGCCCCCCTGCGGCTGCGGTCGTTGTCGGGCCGTTGACAGGAGATCCAAGAGCAGGGCCCCCGCCCGGGACTGGCGGGCAGGCAGGCGAGCAAGCAGGCAGGCAAGAGAGGGGGAGAGCGGAGTCCGGGCGGCCGGCAGCCGCGTGCGGACCGGGCTCCCGAGGCGTCGGCCTGCGCCGCTGCGCGCCAGCCGGACGCCCGCGCGCCCGCCCAAGGCCGGCGTCGGGCATCGCTTCTCGGCCTTTTGGCTAAGATCAAGTGTAGTATCTGTTCTTATCAGTTTAATATCTGATACGTCCCCCATCGGGGGACCACATATTAAACGGATTTTTGGAACAGGGAGCTGGATCAGGAGCTTGCTCCGTCCTCTCCACGCATCGGCCCGGTATTGCAGCGCCTCCGGGAGCGGTGCACCACCTTCTCTCAGCGGTGAAAAGACAGACGTAGCTAGCAAGCAAGCAAGCAAGCAAGCAAGCGAGGTGGACTGGAGCTCCTTCTTCTCGGGTCTCGTCTCTCGTCCATCTGTGTGTCTCTCTCTCCCCCTCCCCCTCCCCGTCTCCGTTCCCGTGCTCCCTCTGTGCACTTTCCCGCGTCTCGACTCTCTGGGCAAGCAGGCCGGCCCCCTTTTCGGCTCCCGTGCGTTTTCCCTCCAAAAAACTTAGTTTTTTCAGCCTTTTCCCAGGGAGGCAGGCGTGGCTTTTGTGTGTGTGTGTGTGTGTGTGTGTATGTGTGTGTGTGTGTGTGTGTGTCCCCGTCCTCGCAGGCGGGCCCCTTTCGACAGCCGGGCGGTTTCCCTCCAAAAAACTTAGTATATACACCTTTTCTTCCTTTTTTTCCGGCAGGCGGGCAGGCGCGCGCGTCTGTGTGTGTGTGTGTCCCCGTCCCTCCCGAGAGAGCGCTGCCCCTTGCCTCTGCCCGCAGGTGCCGACGGTCCGCTTTCGCTTGCAGCTCGCTCGGCACAGCTGCTGCTGGTGGGAGGGGCCTAAGCTAAGGAGGCCGGCCGGCTGGCGCCCCCCTGCGGCTGCGGTCGTTGTCGGGCCGTTGACAGGAGATCCAAGAGCAGGGCCCCCGCCCGGGACTGGCGGGCAGGCAGGCGAGCAAGCAGGCAGGCAAGAGAGGGGGAGAGCGGAGTCCGGGCGGCCGGCAGCCGCGTGCGGACCGGGCTCCCGAGGCGTCGGCCTGCGCCGCTGCGCGCCAGCCGGACGCCCGCGCGCCCGCCCAAGGCCGGCGTCGGGCATCGCTTCTCGGCCTTTTGGCTAAGATCAAGTGTAGTATCTGTTCTTATCAGTTTAATATCTGATACGTCCCCCATCGGGGGACCACATATTAAACGGATTTTTGGAACAGGGAGCTGGATCAGGAGCTTGCTCCGTCCTCTCCACGCATCGGCCCGGTATTGCAGCGCCTCCGGGAGCGGTGCACCACCTTCTCTCAGCGGTGAAAAGACAGACGTAGCTAGCAAGCAAGCAAGCAAGCAAGCAAGCGAGGTGGACTGGAGCTCCTTCTTCTCGGGTCTCGTCTCTCGTCCATCTGTGTGTCTCTCTCTCCCCCTCCCCCTCCCCGTCTCCGTTCCCGTGCTCCCTCTGTGCACTTTCCCGCGTCTCGACTCTCTGGGCAAGCAGGCCGGCCCCCTTTTCGGCTCCCGTGCGTTTTCCCTCCAAAAAACTTAGTTTTTTCAGCCTTTTCCCAGGGAGGCAGGCGTGGCTTTTGTGTGTGTGTGTGTGTGTGTGTGTATGTGTGTGTGTGTGTGTGTGTGTCCCCGTCCTCGCAGGCGGGCCCCTTTCGACAGCCGGGCGGTTTCCCTCCAAAAAACTTAGTATATACACCTTTTCTTCCTTTTTTTCCGGCAGGCGGGCAGGCGCGCGCGTCTGTGTGTGTGTGTGTCCCCGTCCCTCCCGAGAGAGCGCTGCCCCTTGCCTCTGCCCGCAGGTGCCGACGGTCCGCTTTCGCTTGCAGCTCGCTCGGCACAGCTGCTGCTGGTGGGAGGGGCCTAAGCTAAGGAGGCCGGCCGGCTGGCGCCCCCCTGCGGCTGCGGTCGTTGTCGGGCCGTTGACAGGAGATCCAAGAGCAGGGCCCCCGCCCGGGACTGGCGGGCAGGCAGGCGAGCAAGCAGGCAGGCAAGAGAGGGGGAGAGCGGAGTCCGGGCGGCCGGCAGCCGCGTGCGGACCGGGCTCCCGAGGCGTCGGCCTGCGCCGCTGCGCGCCAGCCGGACGCCCGCGCGCCCGCCCAAGGCCGGCGTCGGGCATCGCTTCTCGGCCTTTTGGCTAAGATCAAGTGTAGTATCTGTTCTTATCAGTTTAATATCTGATACGTCCCCCATCGGGGGACCACATATTAAACGGATTTTTGGAACAGGGAGCTGGATCAGGAGCTTGCTCCGTCCTCTCCACGCATCGGCCCGGTATTGCAGCGCCTCCGGGAGCGGTGCACCACCTTCTCTCAGCGGTGAAAAGACAGACGTAGCTAGCAAGCAAGCAAGCAAGCAAGCAAGCGAGGTGGACTGGAGCTCCTTCTTCTCGGGTCTCGTCTCTCGTCCATCTGTGTGTCTCTCTCTCCCCCTCCCCCTCCCCGTCTCCGTTCCCGTGCTCCCTCTGTGCACTTTCCCGCGTCTCGACTCTCTGGGCAAGCAGGCCGGCCCCCTTTTCGGCTCCCGTGCGTTTTCCCTCCAAAAAACTTAGTTTTTTCAGCCTTTTCCCAGGGAGGCAGGCGTGGCTTTTGTGTGTGTGTGTGTGTGTGTGTATGTGTGTGTGTGTGTGTGTGTCCCCGTCCTCGCAGGCGGGCCCCTTTCGACAGCCGGGCGGTTTCCCTCCAAAAAACTTAGTATATACACCTTTTCTTCCTTTTTTTCCGGCAGGCGGGCAGGCGCGCGCGTCTGTGTGTGTGTGTGTCCCCGTCCCTCCCGAGAGAGCGCTGCCCCTTGCCTCTGCCCGCAGGTGCCGACGGTCCGCTTTCGCTTGCAGCTCGCTCGGCACAGCTGCTGCTGGTGGGAGGGGCCTAAGCTAAGGAGGCCGGCCGGCTGGCGCCCCCCTGCGGCTGCGGTCGTTGTCGGGCCGTTGACAGGAGATCCAAGAGCAGGGCCCCCGCCCGGGACTGGCGGGCAGGCAGGCGAGCAAGCAGGCAGGCAAGAGAGGGGGAGAGCGGAGTCCGGGCGGCCGGCAGCCGCGTGCGGACCGGGCTCCCGAGGCGTCGGCCTGCGCCGCTGCGCGCCAGCCGGACGCCCGCGCGCCCGCCCAAGGCCGGCGTCGGGCATCGCTTCTCGGCCTTTTGGCTAAGATCAAGTGTAGTATCTGTTCTTATCAGTTTAATATCTGATACGTCCCCCATCGGGGGACCACATATTAAACGGATTTTTGGAACAGGGAGCTGGATCAGGAGCTTGCTCCGTCCTCTCCACGCATCGGCCCGGTATTGCAGCGCCTCCGGGAGCGGTGCACCACCTTCTCTCAGCGGTGAAAAGACAGACGTAGCTAGCAAGCAAGCAAGCAAGCAAGCAAGCGAGGTGGACTGGAGCTCCTTCTTCTCGGGTCTCGTCTCTCGTCCATCTGTGTGTCTCTCTCTCCCCCTCCCCCTCCCCGTCTCCGTTCCCGTGCTCCCTCTGTGCACTTTCCCGCGTCTCGACTCTCTGGGCAAGCAGGCCGGCCCCCTTTTCGGCTCCCGTGCGTTTTCCCTCCAAAAAACTTAGTTTTTTCAGCCTTTTCCCAGGGAGGCAGGCGTGGCTTTTGTGTGTGTGTGTGTGTGTGTGTGTATGTGTGTGTGTGTGTGTGTGTGTCCCCGTCCTCGCAGGCGGGCCCCTTTCGACAGCCGGGCGGTTTCCCTCCAAAAAACTTAGTATATACACCTTTTCTTCCTTTTTTTCCGGCAGGCGGGCAGGCGCGCGCGTCTGTGTGTGTGTGTGTCCCCGTCCCTCCCGAGAGAGCGCTGCCCCTTGCCTCTGCCCGCAGGTGCCGACGGTCCGCTTTCGCTTGCAGCTCGCTCGGCACAGCTGCTGCTGGTGGGAGGGGCCTAAGCTAAGGAGGCCGGCCGGCTGGCGCCCCCCTGCGGCTGCGGTCGTTGTCGGGCCGTTGACAGGAGATCCAAGAGCAGGGCCCCCGCCCGGGACTGGCGGGCAGGCAGGCGAGCAAGCAGGCAGGCAAGAGAGGGGGAGAGCGGAGTCCGGGCGGCCGGCAGCCGCGTGCGGACCGGGCTCCCGAGGCGTCGGCCTGCGCCGCTGCGCGCCAGCCGGACGCCCGCGCGCCCGCCCAAGGCCGGCGTCGGGCATCGCTTCTCGGCCTTTTGGCTAAGATCAAGTGTAGTATCTGTTCTTATCAGTTTAATATCTGATACGTCCCCCATCGGGGGACCACATATTAAACGGATTTTTGGAACAGGGAGCTGGATCAGGAGCTTGCTCCGTCCTCTCCACGCATCGGCCCGGTATTGCAGCGCCTCCGGGAGCGGTGCACCACCTTCTCTCAGCGGTGAAAAGACAGACGTAGCTAGCAAGCAAGCAAGCAAGCAAGCAAGCGAGGTGGACTGGAGCTCCTTCTTCTCGGGTCTCGTCTCTCGTCCATCTGTGTGTCTCTCTCTCCCCCTCCCCCTCCCCGTCTCCGTTCCCGTGCTCCCTCTGTGCACTTTCCCGCGTCTCGACTCTCTGGGCAAGCAGGCCGGCCCCCTTTTCGGCTCCCGTGCGTTTTCCCTCCAAAAAACTTAGTTTTTTCAGCCTTTTCCCAGGGAGGCAGGCGTGGCTTTTGTGTGTGTGTGTGTGTGTGTATGTGTGTGTGTGTGTGTGTGTGTGTGTCCCCGTCCTCGCAGGCGGGCCCCTTTCGACAGCCGGGCGGTTTCCCTCCAAAAAACTTAGTATATACACCTTTTCTTCCTTTTTTTCCGGCAGGCGGGCAGGCGCGCGCGTCTGTGTGTGTGTGTGTCCCCGTCCCTCCCGAGAGAGCGCTGCCCCTTGCCTCTGCCCGCAGGTGCCGACGGTCCGCTTTCGCTTGCAGCTCGCTCGGCACAGCTGCTGCTGGTGGGAGGGGCCTAAGCTAAGGAGGCCGGCCGGCTGGCGCCCCCCTGCGGCTGCGGTCGTTGTCGGGCCGTTGACAGGAGATCCAAGAGCAGGGCCCCCGCCCGGGACTGGCGGGCAGGCAGGCGAGCAAGCAGGCAGGCAAGAGAGGGGGAGAGCGGAGTCCGGGCGGCCGGCAGCCGCGTGCGGACCGGGCTCCCGAGGCGTCGGCCTGCGCCGCTGCGCGCCAGCCGGACGCCCGCGCGCCCGCCCAAGGCCGGCGTCGGGCATCGCTTCTCGGCCTTTTGGCTAAGATCAAGTGTAGTATCTGTTCTTATCAGTTTAATATCTGATACGTCCCCCATCGGGGGACCACATATTAAACGGATTTTTGGAACAGGGAGCTGGATCAGGAGCTTGCTCCGTCCTCTCCACGCATCGGCCCGGTATTGCAGCGCCTCCGGGAGCGGTGCACCACCTTCTCTCAGCGGTGAAAAGACAGACGTAGCTAGCAAGCAAGCAAGCAAGCAAGCAAGCGAGGTGGACTGGAGCTCCTTCTTCTCGGGTCTCGTCTCTCGTCCATCTGTGTGTCTCTCTCTCCCCCTCCCCCTCCCCGTCTCCGTTCCCGTGCTCCCTCTGTGCACTTTCCCGCGTCTCGACTCTCTGGGCAAGCAGGCCGGCCCCCTTTTCGGCTCCCGTGCGTTTTCCCTCCAAAAAACTTAGTTTTTTCAGCCTTTTCCCAGGGAGGCAGGCGTGGCTTTGTGTGTGTGTGTGTGTGTGTGTGTATGTGTGTGTGTGTGTGTGTGTGTCCCCGTCCTCGCAGGCGGGCCCCTTTCGACAGCCGGGCGGTTTCCCTCCAAAAAACTTAGTATATACACCTTTTCTTCCTTTTTTTCCGGCAGGCGGGCAGGCGCGCGCGTCTGTGTGTGTGTGTGTCCCCGTCCCTCCCGAGAGAGCGCTGCCCCTTGCCTCTGCCCGCAGGTGCCGACGGTCCGCTTTCGCTTGCAGCTCGCTCGGCACAGCTGCTGCTGGTGGGAGGGGCCTAAGCTAAGGAGGCCGGCCGGCTGGCGCCCCCCTGCGGCTGCGGTCGTTGTCGGGCCGTTGACAGGAGATCCAAGAGCAGGGCCCCCGCCCGGGACTGGCGGGCAGGCAGGCGAGCAAGCAGGCAGGCAAGAGAGGGGGAGAGCGGAGTCCGGGCGGCCGGCAGCCGCGTGCGGACCGGGCTCCCGAGGCGTCGGCCTGCGCCGCTGCGCGCCAGCCGGACGCCCGCGCGCCCGCCCAAGGCCGGCGTCGGGCATCGCTTCTCGGCCTTTTGGCTAAGATCAAGTGTAGTATCTGTTCTTATCAGTTTAATATCTGATACGTCCCCCATCGGGGGACCACATATTAAACGGATTTTTGGAACAGGGAGCTGGATCAGGAGCTTGCTCCGTCCTCTCCACGCATCGGCCCGGTATTGCAGCGCCTCCGGGAGCGGTGCACCACCTTCTCTCAGCGGTGAAAAGACAGACGTAGCTAGCAAGCAAGCAAGCAAGCAAGCAAGCGAGGTGGACTGGAGCTCCTTCTTCTCGGGTCTCGTCTCTCGTCCATCTGTGTGTCTCTCTCTCCCCCTCCCCCTCCCCGTCTCCGTTCCCGTGCTCCCTCTGTGCACTTTCCCGCGTCTCGACTCTCTGGGCAAGCAGGCCGGCCCCCTTTTCGGCTCCCGTGCGTTTTCCCTCCAAAAAACTTAGTTTTTTCAGCCTTTTCCCAGGGAGGCAGGCGTGGCTTTTGTGTGTGTGTGTGTGTGTGTGTATGTGTGTGTGTGTGTGTGTGTGTGTGTCCCCGTCCTCGCAGGCGGGCCCCTTTCGACAGCCGGGCGGTTTCCCTCCAAAAAACTTAGTATATACACCTTTTCTTCCTTTTTTTCCGGCAGGCGGGCAGGCGCGCGCGTCTGTGTGTGTGTGTGTCCCCGTCCCTCCCGAGAGAGCGCTGCCCCTTGCCTCTGCCCGCAGGTGCCGACGGTCCGCTTTCGCTTGCAGCTCGCTCGGCACAGCTGCTGCTGGTGGGAGGGGCCTAAGCTAAGGAGGCCGGCCGGCTGGCGCCCCCCTGCGGCTGCGGTCGTTGTCGGGCCGTTGACAGGAGATCCAAGAGCAGGGCCCCCGCCCGGGACTGGCGGGCAGGCAGGCGAGCAAGCAGGCAGGCAAGAGAGGGGGAGAGCGGAGTCCGGGCGGCCGGCAGCCGCGTGCGGACCGGGCTCCAGGCGTCGGCCTGCGCCGCTGCGCGCCAGCCGGACGCCCGCGCGCCCGCCCAAGGCCGGCGTCGGGCATCGCTTCTCGGCCTTTTGGCTAAGATCAAGTGTAGTATCTGTTCTTATCAGTTTAATATCTGATACGTCCCCCATCGGGGGACCACATATTAAACGGATTTTTGGAACAGGGAGCTGGATCAGGAGCTTGCTCCGTCCTCTCCACGCATCGGCCCGGTATTGCAGCGCCTCCGGGAGCGGTGCACCACCTTCTCTCAGCGGTGAAAAGACAGACGTAGCTAGCAAGCAAGCAAGCAAGCAAGCAAGCGAGGTGGACTGGAGCTCCTTCTTCTCGGGTCTCGTCTCTCGTCCATCTGTGTGTCTCTCTCTCCCCCTCCCCCTCCCCGTCTCCGTTCCCGTGCTCCCTCTGTGCACTTTCCCGCGTCTCGACTCTCTGGGCAAGCAGGCCGGCCCCCTTTTCGGCTCCCGTGCGTTTTCCCTCCAAAAAACTTAGTTTTTTCAGCCTTTTCCCAGGGAGGCAGGCGTGGCTTTTGTGTGTGTGTGTGTGTGTGTGTATGTGTGTGTGTGTGTGTGTGTGTGTCCCCGTCCTCGCAGGCGGGCCCCTTTCGACAGCCGGGCGGTTTCCCTCCAAAAAACTTAGTATATACACCTTTTCTTCCTTTTTTTCCGGCAGGCGGGCAGGCGCGCGCGTCTGTGTGTGTGTGTGTCCCCGTCCCTCCCGAGAGAGCGCTGCCCCTTGCCTCTGCCCGCAGGTGCCGACGGTCCGCTTTCGCTTGCAGCTCGCTCGGCACAGCTGCTGCTGGTGGGAGGGGCCTAAGCTAAGGAGGCCGGCCGGCTGGCGCCCCCCTGCGGCTGCGGTCGTTGTCGGGCCGTTGACAGGAGATCCAAGAGCAGGGCCCCCGCCCGGGACTGGCGGGCAGGCAGGCGAGCAAGCAGGCAGGCAAGAGAGGGGGAGAGCGGAGTCCGGGCGGCCGGCAGCCGCGTGCGGACCGGGCTCCCGAGGCGTCGGCCTGCGCCGCTGCGCGCCAGCCGGACGCCCGCGCGCCCGCCCAAGGCCGGCGTCGGGCATCGCTTCTCGGCCTTTTGGCTAAGATCAAGTGTAGTATCTGTTCTTATCAGTTTAATATCTGATACGTCCCCCATCGGGGGACCACATATTAAACGGATTTTTGGAACAGGGAGCTGGATCAGGAGCTTGCTCCGTCCTCTCCACGCATCGGCCCGGTATTGCAGCGCCTCCGGGAGCGGTGCACCACCTTCTCTCAGCGGTGAAAAGACAGACGTAGCTAGCAAGCAAGCAAGCAAGCAAGCAAGCGAGGTGGACTGGAGCTCCTTCTTCTCGGGTCTCGTCTCTCGTCCATCTGTGTGTCTCTCTCTCCCCCTCCCCCTCCCCGTCTCCGTTCCCGTGCTCCCTCTGTGCACTTTCCCGCGTCTCGACTCTCTGGGCAAGCAGGCCGGCCCCCTTTTCGGCTCCCGTGCGTTTTCCCTCCAAAAAACTTAGTTTTTTCAGCCTTTTCCCAGGGAGGCAGGCGTGGCTTTTGTGTGTGTGTGTGTGTGTGTGTGTATGTGTGTGTGTGTGTGTGTGTGTCCCCGTCCTCGCAGGCGGGCCCCTTTCGACAGCCGGGCGGTTTCCCTCCAAAAAACTTAGTATATACACCTTTTCTTCCTTTTTTTCCGGCAGGCGGGCAGGCGCGCGCGTCTGTGTGTGTGTGTGTCCCCGTCCCTCCCGAGAGAGCGCTGCCCCTTGCCTCTGCCCGCAGGTGCCGACGGTCCGCTTTCGCTTGCAGCTCGCTCGGCACAGCTGCTGCTGGTGGGAGGGGCCTAAGCTAAGGAGGCCGGCCGGCTGGCGCCCCCCTGCGGCTGCGGTCGTTGTCGGGCCGTTGACAGGAGATCCAAGAGCAGGGCCCCCGCCCGGGACTGGCGGGCAGGCAGGCGAGCAAGCAGGCAGGCAAGAGAGGGGGAGAGCGGAGTCCGGGCGGCCGGCAGCCGCGTGCGGACCGGGCTCCCGAGGCGTCGGCCTGCGCCGCTGCGCGCCAGCCGGACGCCCGCGCGCCCGCCCAAGGCCGGCGTCGGGCATCGCTTCTCGGCCTTTTGGCTAAGATCAAGTGTAGTATCTGTTCTTATCAGTTTAATATCTGATACGTCCCCCATCGGGGGACCACATATTAAACGGATTTTTGGAACAGGGAGCTGGATCAGGAGCTTGCTCCGTCCTCTCCACGCATCGGCCCGGTATTGCAGCGCCTCCGGGAGCGGTGCACCACCTTCTCTCAGCGGTGAAAAGACAGACGTAGCTAGCAAGCAAGCAAGCAAGCAAGCAAGCGAGGTGGACTGGAGCTCCTTCTTCTCGGGTCTCGTCTCTCGTCCATCTGTGTGTCTCTCTCTCCCCCTCCCCCTCCCCGTCTCCGTTCCCGTGCTCCCTCTGTGCACTTTCCCGCGTCTCGACTCTCTGGGCAAGCAGGCCGGCCCCCTTTTCGGCTCCCGTGCGTTTTCCCTCCAAAAAACTTAGTTTTTTCAGCCTTTTCCCAGGGAGGCAGGCGTGGCTTTTGTGTGTGTGTGTGTGTGTGTGTGTATGTGTGTGTGTGTGTGTGTGTGTCCCCGTCCTCGCAGGCGGGCCCCTTTCGACAGCCGGGCGGTTTCCCTCCAAAAAACTTAGTATATACACCTTTTCTTCCTTTTTTTCCGGCAGGCGGGCAGGCGCGCGCGTCTGTGTGTGTGTGTGTCCCCGTCCCTCCCGAGAGAGCGCTGCCCCTTGCCTCTGCCCGCAGGTGCCGACGGTCCGCTTTCGCTTGCAGCTCGCTCGGCACAGCTGCTGCTGGTGGGAGGGGCCTAAGCTAAGGAGGCCGGCCGGCTGGCGCCCCCCTGCGGCTGCGGTCGTTGTCGGGCCGTTGACAGGAGATCCAAGAGCAGGGCCCCCGCCCGGGACTGGCGGGCAGGCAGGCGAGCAAGCAGGCAGGCAAGAGAGGGGGAGAGCGGAGTCCGGGCGGCCGGCAGCCGCGTGCGGACCGGGCTCCCGAGGCGTCGGCCTGCGCCGCTGCGCGCCAGCCGGACGCCCGCGCGCCCGCCCAAGGCCGGCGTCGGGCATCGCTTCTCGGCCTTTTGGCTAAGATCAAGTGTAGTATCTGTTCTTATCAGTTTAATATCTGATACGTCCCCCATCGGGGGACCACATATTAAACGGATTTTTGGAACAGGGAGCTGGATCAGGAGCTTGCTCCGTCCTCTCCACGCATCGGCCCGGTATTGCAGCGCCTCCGGGAGCGGTGCACCACCTTCTCTCAGCGGTGAAAAGACAGACGTAGCTAGCAAGCAAGCAAGCAAGCAAGCAAGCGAGGTGGACTGGAGCTCCTTCTTCTCGGGTCTCGTCTCTCGTCCATCTGTGTGTCTCTCTCTCCCCCTCCCCCTCCCCGTCTCCGTTCCCGTGCTCCCTCTGTGCACTTTCCCGCGTCTCGACTCTCTGGGCAAGCAGGCCGGCCCCCTTTTCGGCTCCCGTGCGTTTTCCCTCCAAAAAACTTAGTTTTTTCAGCCTTTTCCCAGGGAGGCAGGCGTGGCTTTTGTGTGTGTGTGTGTGTGTGTGTGTGTATGTGTGTGTGTGTGTGTGTGTGTCCCCGTCCTCGCAGGCGGGCCCCTTTCGACAGCCGGGCGGTTTCCCTCCAAAAAACTTAGTATATACACCTTTTCTTCCTTTTTTTCCGGCAGGCGGGCAGGCGCGCGCGTCTGTGTGTGTGTGTGTCCCCGTCCCTCCCGAGAGAGCGCTGCCCCTTGCCTCTGCCCGCAGGTGCCGACGGTCCGCTTTCGCTTGCAGCTCGCTCGGCACAGCTGCTGCTGGTGGGAGGGGCCTAAGCTAAGGAGGCCGGCCGGCTGGCGCCCCCCTGCGGCTGCGGTCGTTGTCGGGCCGTTGACAGGAGATCCAAGAGCAGGGCCCCCGCCCGGGACTGGCGGGCAGGCAGGCGAGCAAGCAGGCAGGCAAGAGAGGGGGAGAGCGGAGTCCGGGCGGCCGGCAGCCGCGTGCGGACCGGGCTCCCGAGGCGTCGGCCTGCGCCGCTGCGCGCCAGCCGGACGCCCGCGCGCCCGCCCAAGGCCGGCGTCGGGCATCGCTTCTCGGCCTTTTGGCTAAGATCAAGTGTAGTATCTGTTCTTATCAGTTTAATATCTGATACGTCCCCCATCGGGGGACCACATATTAAACGGATTTTTGGAACAGGGAGCTGGATCAGGAGCTTGCTCCGTCCTCTCCACGCATCGGCCCGGTATTGCAGCGCCTCCGGGAGCGGTGCACCACCTTCTCTCAGCGGTGAAAAGACAGACGTAGCTAGCAAGCAAGCAAGCAAGCAAGCAAGCGAGGTGGACTGGAGCTCCTTCTTCTCGGGTCTCGTCTCTCGTCCATCTGTGTGTCTCTCTCTCCCCCTCCCCCTCCCCGTCTCCGTTCCCGTGCTCCCTCTGTGCACTTTCCCGCGTCTCGACTCTCTGGGCAAGCAGGCCGGCCCCCTTTTCGGCTCCCGTGCGTTTTCCCTCCAAAAAACTTAGTTTTTTCAGCCTTTTCCCAGGGAGGCAGGCGTGGCTTTTGTGTGTGTGTGTGTGTGTGTGTGTATGTGTGTGTGTGTGTGTGTGTGTCCCCGTCCTCGCAGGCGGGCCCCTTTCGACAGCCGGGCGGTTTCCCTCCAAAAAACTTAGTATATACACCTTTTCTTCCTTTTTTTCCGGCAGGCGGGCAGGCGCGCGCGTCTGTGTGTGTGTGTGTCCCCGTCCCTCCCGAGAGAGCGCTGCCCCTTGCCTCTGCCCGCAGGTGCCGACGGTCCGCTTTCGCTTGCAGCTCGCTCGGCACAGCTGCTGCTGGTGGGAGGGGCCTAAGCTAAGGAGGCCGGCCGGCTGGCGCCCCCCTGCGGCTGCGGTCGTTGTCGGGCCGTTGACAGGAGATCCAAGAGCAGGGCCCCCGCCCGGGACTGGCGGGCAGGCAGGCGAGCAAGCAGGCAGGCAAGAGAGGGGGAGAGCGGAGTCCGGGCGGCCGGCAGCCGCGTGCGGACCGGGCTCCCGAGGCGTCGGCCTGCGCCGCTGCGCGCCAGCCGGACGCCCGCGCGCCCGCCCAAGGCCGGCGTCGGGCATCGCTTCTCGGCCTTTTGGCTAAGATCAAGTGTAGTATCTGTTCTTATCAGTTTAATATCTGATACGTCCCCCATCGGGGGACCACATATTAAACGGATTTTTGGAACAGGGAGCTGGATCAGGAGCTTGCTCCGTCCTCTCCACGCATCGGCCCGGTATTGCAGCGCCTCCGGGAGCGGTGCACCACCTTCTCTCAGCGGTGAAAAGACAGACGTAGCTAGCAAGCAAGCAAGCAAGCAAGCAAGCGAGGTGGACTGGAGCTCCTTCTTCTCGGGTCTCGTCTCTCGTCCATCTGTGTGTCTCTCTCTCCCCCTCCCCCTCCCCGTCTCCGTTCCCGTGCTCCCTCTGTGCACTTTCCCGCGTCTCGACTCTCTGGGCAAGCAGGCCGGCCCCCTTTTCGGCTCCCGTGCGTTTTCCCTCCAAAAAACTTAGTTTTTTCAGCCTTTTCCCAGGGAGGCAGGCGTGGCTTTTGTGTGTGTGTGTGTGTGTGTGTATGTGTGTGTGTGTGTGTGTGTGTGTGTCCCCGTCCTCGCAGGCGGGCCCCTTTCGACAGCCGGGCGGTTTCCCTCCAAAAAACTTAGTATATACACCTTTTCTTCCTTTTTTTCCGGCAGGCGGGCAGGCGCGCGCGTCTGTGTGTGTGTGTGTCCCCGTCCCTCCCGAGAGAGCGCTGCCCCTTGCCTCTGCCCGCAGGTGCCGACGGTCCGCTTTCGCTTGCAGCTCGCTCGGCACAGCTGCTGCTGGTGGGAGGGGCCTAAGCTAAGGAGGCCGGCCGGCTGGCGCCCCCCTGCGGCTGCGGTCGTTGTCGGGCCGTTGACAGGAGATCCAAGAGCAGGGCCCCCGCCCGGGACTGGCGGGCAGGCAGGCGAGCAAGCAGGCAGGCAAGAGAGGGGGAGAGCGGAGTCCGGGCGGCCGGCAGCCGCGTGCGGACCGGGCTCCCGAGGCGTCGGCCTGCGCCGCTGCGCGCCAGCCGGACGCCCGCGCGCCCGCCCAAGGCCGGCGTCGGGCATCGCTTCTCGGCCTTTTGGCTAAGATCAAGTGTAGTATCTGTTCTTATCAGTTTAATATCTGATACGTCCCCCATCGGGGGACCACATATTAAACGGATTTTTGGAACAGGGAGCTGGATCAGGAGCTTGCTCCGTCCTCTCCACGCATCGGCCCGGTATTGCAGCGCCTCCGGGAGCGGTGCACCACCTTCTCTCAGCGGTGAAAAGACAGACGTAGCTAGCAAGCAAGCAAGCAAGCAAGCAAGCGAGGTGGACTGGAGCTCCTTCTTCTCGGGTCTCGTCTCTCGTCCATCTGTGTGTCTCTCTCTCCCCCTCCCCCTCCCCGTCTCCGTTCCCGTGCTCCCTCTGTGCACTTTCCCGCGTCTCGACTCTCTGGGCAAGCAGGCCGGCCCCCTTTTCGGCTCCCGTGCGTTTTCCCTCCAAAAAACTTAGTTTTTTCAGCCTTTTCCCAGGGAGGCAGGCGTGGCTTTTGTGTGTGTGTGTGTGTGTATGTGTGTGTGTGTGTGTGTGTGTGTGTCCCCGTCCTCGCAGGCGGGCCCCTTTCGACAGCCGGGCGGTTTCCCTCCAAAAAACTTAGTATATACACCTTTTCTTCCTTTTTTTCCGGCAGGCGGGCAGGCGCGCGCGTCTGTGTGTGTGTGTGTCCCCGTCCCTCCCGAGAGAGCGCTGCCCCTTGCCTCTGCCCGCAGGTGCCGACGGTCCGCTTTCGCTTGCAGCTCGCTCGGCACAGCTGCTGCTGGTGGGAGGGGCCTAAGCTAAGGAGGCCGGCCGGCTGGCGCCCCCCTGCGGCTGCGGTCGTTGTCGGGCCGTTGACAGGAGATCCAAGAGCAGGGCCCCCGCCCGGGACTGGCGGGCAGGCAGGCGAGCAAGCAGGCAGGCAAGAGAGGGGGAGAGCGGAGTCCGGGCGGCCGGCAGCCGCGTGCGGACCGGGCTCCCGAGGCGTCGGCCTGCGCCGCTGCGCGCCAGCCGGACGCCCGCGCGCCCGCCCAAGGCCGGCGTCGGGCATCGCTTCTCGGCCTTTTGGCTAAGATCAAGTGTAGTATCTGTTCTTATCAGTTTAATATCTGATACGTCCCCCATCGGGGGACCACATATTAAACGGATTTTTGGAACAGGGAGCTGGATCAGGAGCTTGCTCCGTCCTCTCCACGCATCGGCCCGGTATTGCAGCGCCTCCGGGAGCGGTGCACCACCTTCTCTCAGCGGTGAAAAGACAGACGTAGCTAGCAAGCAAGCAAGCAAGCAAGCAAGCGAGGTGGACTGGAGCTCCTTCTTCTCGGGTCTCGTCTCTCGTCCATCTGTGTGTCTCTCTCTCCCCCTCCCCCTCCCCGTCTCCGTTCCCGTGCTCCCTCTGTGCACTTTCCCGCGTCTCGACTCTCTGGGCAAGCAGGCCGGCCCCCTTTTCGGCTCCCGTGCGTTTTCCCTCCAAAAAACTTAGTTTTTTCAGCCTTTTCCCAGGGAGGCAGGCGTGGCTTTTGTGTGTGTGTGTGTGTGTGTGTATGTGTGTGTGTGTGTGTGTGTGTGTCCCCGTCCTCGCAGGCGGGCCCCTTTCGACAGCCGGGCGGTTTCCCTCCAAAAAACTTAGTATATACACCTTTTCTTCCTTTTTTTCCGGCAGGCGGGCAGGCGCGCGCGTCTGTGTGTGTGTGTGTCCCCGTCCCTCCCGAGAGAGCGCTGCCCCTTGCCTCTGCCCGCAGGTGCCGACGGTCCGCTTTCGCTTGCAGCTCGCTCGGCACAGCTGCTGCTGGTGGGAGGGGCCTAAGCTAAGGAGGCCGGCCGGCTGGCGCCCCCCTGCGGCTGCGGTCGTTGTCGGGCCGTTGACAGGAGATCCAAGAGCAGGGCCCCCGCCCGGGACTGGCGGGCAGGCAGGCGAGCAAGCAGGCAGGCAAGAGAGGGGGAGAGCGGAGTCCGGGCGGCCGGCAGCCGCGTGCGGACCGGGCTCCCGAGGCGTCGGCCTGCGCCGCTGCGCGCCAGCCGGACGCCCGCGCGCCCGCCCAAGGCCGGCGTCGGGCATCGCTTCTCGGCCTTTTGGCTAAGATCAAGTGTAGTATCTGTTCTTATCAGTTTAATATCTGATACGTCCCCCATCGGGGGACCACATATTAAACGGATTTTTGGAACAGGGAGCTGGATCAGGAGCTTGCTCCGTCCTCTCCACGCATCGGCCCGGTATTGCAGCGCCTCCGGGAGCGGTGCACCACCTTCTCTCAGCGGTGAAAAGACAGACGTAGCTAGCAAGCAAGCAAGCAAGCAAGCAAGCGAGGTGGACTGGAGCTCCTTCTTCTCGGGTCTCGTCTCTCGTCCATCTGTGTGTCTCTCTCTCCCCCTCCCCCTCCCCGTCTCCGTTCCCGTGCTCCCTCTGTGCACTTTCCCGCGTCTCGACTCTCTGGGCAAGCAGGCCGGCCCCCTTTTCGGCTCCCGTGCGTTTTCCCTCCAAAAAACTTAGTTTTTTCAGCCTTTTCCCAGGGAGGCAGGCGTGGCTTTGTGTGTGTGTGTGTGTGTGTGTGTGTATGTGTGTGTGTGTGTGTGTGTGTCCCCGTCCTCGCAGGCGGGCCCCTTTCGACAGCCGGGCGGTTTCCCTCCAAAAAACTTAGTATATACACCTTTTCTTCCTTTTTTTCCGGCAGGCGGGCAGGCGCGCGCGTCTGTGTGTGTGTGTGTCCCCGTCCCTCCCGAGAGAGCGCTGCCCCTTGCCTCTGCCCGCAGGTGCCGACGGTCCGCTTTCGCTTGCAGCTCGCTCGGCACAGCTGCTGCTGGTGGGAGGGGCCTAAGCTAAGGAGGCCGGCCGGCTGGCGCCCCCCTGCGGCTGCGGTCGTTGTCGGGCCGTTGACAGGAGATCCAAGAGCAGGGCCCCCGCCCGGGACTGGCGGGCAGGCAGGCGAGCAAGCAGGCAGGCAAGAGAGGGGGAGAGCGGAGTCCGGGCGGCCGGCAGCCGCGTGCGGACCGGGCTCCCGAGGCGTCGGCCTGCGCCGCTGCGCGCCAGCCGGACGCCCGCGCGCCCGCCCAAGGCCGGCGTCGGGCATCGCTTCTCGGCCTTTTGGCTAAGATCAAGTGTAGTATCTGTTCTTATCAGTTTAATATCTGATACGTCCCCCATCGGGGGACCACATATTAAACGGATTTTTGGAACAGGGAGCTGGATCAGGAGCTTGCTCCGTCCTCTCCACGCATCGGCCCGGTATTGCAGCGCCTCCGGGAGCGGTGCACCACCTTCTCTCAGCGGTGAAAAGACAGACGTAGCTAGCAAGCAAGCAAGCAAGCAAGCAAGCGAGGTGGACTGGAGCTCCTTCTTCTCGGGTCTCGTCTCTCGTCCATCTGTGTGTCTCTCTCTCCCCCTCCCCCTCCCCGTCTCCGTTCCCGTGCTCCCTCTGTGCACTTTCCCGCGTCTCGACTCTCTGGGCAAGCAGGCCGGCCCCCTTTTCGGCTCCCGTGCGTTTTCCCTCCAAAAAACTTAGTTTTTTCAGCCTTTTCCCAGGGAGGCAGGCGTGGCTTTTGTGTGTGTGTGTGTGTGTGTGTATGTGTGTGTGTGTGTGTGTGTGTGTCCCCGTCCTCGCAGGCGGGCCCCTTTCGACAGCCGGGCGGTTTCCCTCCAAAAAACTTAGTATATACACCTTTTCTTCCTTTTTTTCCGGCAGGCGGGCAGGCGCGCGCGTCTGTGTGTGTGTGTGTCCCCGTCCCTCCCGAGAGAGCGCTGCCCCTTGCCTCTGCCCGCAGGTGCCGACGGTCCGCTTTCGCTTGCAGCTCGCTCGGCACAGCTGCTGCTGGTGGGAGGGGCCTAAGCTAAGGAGGCCGGCCGGCTGGCGCCCCCCTGCGGCTGCGGTCGTTGTCGGGCCGTTGACAGGAGATCCAAGAGCAGGGCCCCCGCCCGGGACTGGCGGGCAGGCAGGCGAGCAAGCAGGCAGGCAAGAGAGGGGGAGAGCGGAGTCCGGGCGGCCGGCAGCCGCGTGCGGACCGGGCTCCCGAGGCGTCGGCCTGCGCCGCTGCGCGCCAGCCGGACGCCCGCGCGCCCGCCCAAGGCCGGCGTCGGGCATCGCTTCTCTCGGCCTTTTGGCTAAGATCAAGTGTAGTATCTGTTCTTATCAGTTTAATATCTGATACGTCCCCCATCGGGGGACCACATATTAAACGGATTTTTGGAACAGGGAGCTGGATCAGGAGCTTGCTCCGTCCTCTCCACGCATCGGCCCGGTATTGCAGCGCCTCCGGGAGCGGTGCACCACCTTCTCTCAGCGGTGAAAAGACAGACGTAGCTAGCAAGCAAGCAAGCAAGCAAGCAAGCGAGGTGGACTGGAGCTCCTTCTTCTCGGGTCTCGTCTCTCGTCCATCTGTGTGTCTCTCTCTCCCCCTCCCCCTCCCCGTCTCCGTTCCCGTGCTCCCTCTGTGCACTTTCCCGCGTCTCGACTCTCTGGGCAAGCAGGCCGGCCCCCTTTTCGGCTCCCGTGCGTTTTCCCTCCAAAAAACTTAGTTTTTTCAGCCTTTTCCCAGGGAGGCAGGCGTGGCTTTTGTGTGTGTGTGTGTGTGTGTGTGTATGTGTGTGTGTGTGTGTGTGTGTCCCCGTCCTCGCAGGCGGGCCCCTTTCGACAGCCGGGCGGTTTCCCTCCAAAAAACTTAGTATATACACCTTTTCTTCCTTTTTTTCCGGCAGGCGGGCAGGCGCGCGCGTCTGTGTGTGTGTGTGTCCCCGTCCCTCCCGAGAGAGCGCTGCCCCTTGCCTCTGCCCGCAGGTGCCGACGGTCCGCTTTCGCTTGCAGCTCGCTCGGCACAGCTGCTGCTGGTGGGAGGGGCCTAAGCTAAGGAGGCCGGCCGGCTGGCGCCCCCCTGCGGCTGCGGTCGTTGTCGGGCCGTTGACAGGAGATCCAAGAGCAGGGCCCCCGCCCGGGACTGGCGGGCAGGCAGGCGAGCAAGCAGGCAGGCAAGAGAGGGGGAGAGCGGAGTCCGGGCGGCCGGCAGCCGCGTGCGGACCGGGCTCCCGAGGCGTCGGCCTGCGCCGCTGCGCGCCAGCCGGACGCCCGCGCGCCCGCCCAAGGCCGGCGTCGGGCATCGCTTCTCGGCCTTTTGGCTAAGATCAAGTGTAGTATCTGTTCTTATCAGTTTAATATCTGATACGTCCCCCATCGGGGGACCACATATTAAACGGATTTTTGGAACAGGGAGCTGGATCAGGAGCTTGCTCCGTCCTCTCCACGCATCGGCCCGGTATTGCAGCGCCTCCGGGAGCGGTGCACCACCTTCTCTCAGCGGTGAAAAGACAGACGTAGCTAGCAAGCAAGCAAGCAAGCAAGCAAGCGAGGTGGACTGGAGCTCCTTCTTCTCGGGTCTCGTCTCTCGTCCATCTGTGTGTCTCTCTCTCCCCCTCCCCCTCCCCGTCTCCGTTCCCGTGCTCCCTCTGTGCACTTTCCCGCGTCTCGACTCTCTGGGCAAGCAGGCCGGCCCCCTTTTCGGCTCCCGTGCGTTTTCCCTCCAAAAAACTTAGTTTTTTCAGCCTTTTCCCAGGGAGGCAGGCGTGGCTTTTGTGTGTGTGTGTGTGTGTGTGTGTATGTGTGTGTGTGTGTGTGTGTGTCCCCGTCCTCGCAGGCGGGCCCCTTTCGACAGCCGGGCGGTTTCCCTCCAAAAAACTTAGTATATACACCTTTTCTTCCTTTTTTTCCGGCAGGCGGGCAGGCGCGCGCGTCTGTGTGTGTGTGTGTCCCCGTCCCTCCCGAGAGAGCGCTGCCCCTTGCCTCTGCCCGCAGGTGCCGACGGTCCGCTTTCGCTTGCAGCTCGCTCGGCACAGCTGCTGCTGGTGGGAGGGGCCTAAGCTAAGGAGGCCGGCCGGCTGGCGCCCCCCTGCGGCTGCGGTCGTTGTCGGGCCGTTGACAGGAGATCCAAGAGCAGGGCCCCCGCCCGGGACTGGCGGGCAGGCAGGCGAGCAAGCAGGCAGGCAAGAGAGGGGGAGAGCGGAGTCCGGGCGGCCGGCAGCCGCGTGCGGACCGGGCTCCCGAGGCGTCGGCCTGCGCCGCTGCGCGCCAGCCGGACGCCCGCGCGCCCGCCCAAGGCCGGCGTCGGGCATCGCTTCTCGGCCTTTTGGCTAAGATCAAGTGTAGTATCTGTTCTTATCAGTTTAATATCTGATACGTCCCCCATCGGGGGACCACATATTAAACGGATTTTTGGAACAGGGAGCTGGATCAGGAGCTTGCTCCGTCCTCTCCACGCATCGGCCCGGTATTGCAGCGCCTCCGGGAGCGGTGCACCACCTTCTCTCAGCGGTGAAAAGACAGACGTAGCTAGCAAGCAAGCAAGCAAGCAAGCAAGCGAGGTGGACTGGAGCTCCTTCTTCTCGGGTCTCGTCTCTCGTCCATCTGTGTGTCTCTCTCTCCCCCTCCCCCTCCCCGTCTCCGTTCCCGTGCTCCCTCTGTGCACTTTCCCGCGTCTCGACTCTCTGGGCAAGCAGGCCGGCCCCCTTTTCGGCTCCCGTGCGTTTTCCCTCCAAAAAACTTAGTTTTTTCAGCCTTTTCCCAGGGAGGCAGGCGTGGCTTTTGTGTGTGTGTGTGTGTGTATGTGTGTGTGTGTGTGTGTGTGTCCCCGTCCTCGCAGGCGGGCCCCTTTCGACAGCCGGGCGGTTTCCCTCCAAAAAACTTAGTATATACACCTTTTCTTCCTTTTTTTCCGGCAGGCGGGCAGGCGCGCGCGTCTGTGTGTGTGTGTGTCCCCGTCCCTCCCGAGAGAGCGCTGCCCCTTGCCTCTGCCCGCAGGTGCCGACGGTCCGCTTTCGCTTGCAGCTCGCTCGGCACAGCTGCTGCTGGTGGGAGGGGCCTAAGCTAAGGAGGCCGGCCGGCTGGCGCCCCCCTGCGGCTGCGGTCGTTGTCGGGCCGTTGACAGGAGATCCAAGAGCAGGGCCCCCGCCCGGGACTGGCGGGCAGGCAGGCGAGCAAGCAGGCAGGCAAGAGAGGGGGAGAGCGGAGTCCGGGCGGCCGGCAGCCGCGTGCGGACCGGGCTCCCGAGGCGTCGGCCTGCGCCGCTGCGCGCCAGCCGGACGCCCGCGCGCCCGCCCAAGGCCGGCGTCGGGCATCGCTTCTCGGCCTTTTGGCTAAGATCAAGTGTAGTATCTGTTCTTATCAGTTTAATATCTGATACGTCCCCCATCGGGGGACCACATATTAAACGGATTTTTGGAACAGGGAGCTGGATCAGGAGCTTGCTCCGTCCTCTCCACGCATCGGCCCGGTATTGCAGCGCCTCCGGGAGCGGTGCACCACCTTCTCTCAGCGGTGAAAAGACAGACGTAGCTAGCAAGCAAGCAAGCAAGCAAGCAAGCGAGGTGGACTGGAGCTCCTTCTTCTCGGGTCTCGTCTCTCGTCCATCTGTGTGTCTCTCTCTCCCCCTCCCCCTCCCCGTCTCCGTTCCCGTGCTCCCTCTGTGCACTTTCCCGCGTCTCGACTCTCTGGGCAAGCAGGCCGGCCCCCTTTTCGGCTCCCGTGCGTTTTCCCTCCAAAAAACTTAGTTTTTTCAGCCTTTTCCCAGGGAGGCAGGCGTGGCTTTTGTGTGTGTGTGTGTGTGTGTGTGTATGTGTGTGTGTGTGTGTGTGTGTCCCCGTCCTCGCAGGCGGGCCCCTTTCGACAGCCGGGCGGTTTCCCTCCAAAAAACTTAGTATATACACCTTTTCTTCCTTTTTTTCCGGCAGGCGGGCAGGCGCGCGCGTCTGTGTGTGTGTGTGTCCCCGTCCCTCCCGAGAGAGCGCTGCCCCTTGCCTCTGCCCGCAGGTGCCGACGGTCCGCTTTCGCTTGCAGCTCGCTCGGCACAGCTGCTGCTGGTGGGAGGGGCCTAAGCTAAGGAGGCCGGCCGGCTGGCGCCCCCCTGCGGCTGCGGTCGTTGTCGGGCCGTTGACAGGAGATCCAAGAGCAGGGCCCCCGCCCGGGACTGGCGGGCAGGCAGGCGAGCAAGCAGGCAGGCAAGAGAGGGGGAGAGCGGAGTCCGGGCGGCCGGCAGCCGCGTGCGGACCGGGCTCCCGAGGCGTCGGCCTGCGCCGCTGCGCGCCAGCCGGACGCCCGCGCGCCCGCCCAAGGCCGGCGTCGGGCATCGCTTCTCGGCCTTTTGGCTAAGATCAAGTGTAGTATCTGTTCTTATCAGTTTAATATCTGATACGTCCCCCATCGGGGGACCACATATTAAACGGATTTTTGGAACAGGGAGCTGGATCAGGAGCTTGCTCCGTCCTCTCCACGCATCGGCCCGGTATTGCAGCGCCTCCGGGAGCGGTGCACCACCTTCTCTCAGCGGTGAAAAGACAGACGTAGCTAGCAAGCAAGCAAGCAAGCAAGCAAGCGAGGTGGACTGGAGCTCCTTCTTCTCGGGTCTCGTCTCTCGTCCATCTGTGTGTCTCTCTCTCCCCCTCCCCCTCCCCGTCTCCGTTCCCGTGCTCCCTCTGTGCACTTTCCCGCGTCTCGACTCTCTGGGCAAGCAGGCCGGCCCCCTTTTCGGCTCCCGTGCGTTTTCCCTCCAAAAAACTTAGTTTTTTCAGCCTTTTCCCAGGGAGGCAGGCGTGGCTTTTGTGTGTGTGTGTGTGTGTGTGTGTATGTGTGTGTGTGTGTGTGTGTGTCCCCGTCCTCGCAGGCGGGCCCCTTTCGACAGCCGGGCGGTTTCCCTCCAAAAAACTTAGTATATACACCTTTTCTTCCTTTTTTTCCGGCAGGCGGGCAGGCGCGCGCGTCTGTGTGTGTGTGTGTCCCCGTCCCTCCCGAGAGAGCGCTGCCCCTTGCCTCTGCCCGCAGGTGCCGACGGTCCGCTTTCGCTTGCAGCTCGCTCGGCACAGCTGCTGCTGGTGGGAGGGGCCTAAGCTAAGGAGGCCGGCCGGCTGGCGCCCCCCTGCGGCTGCGGTCGTTGTCGGGCCGTTGACAGGAGATCCAAGAGCAGGGCCCCCGCCCGGGACTGGCGGGCAGGCAGGCGAGCAAGCAGGCAGGCAAGAGAGGGGGAGAGCGGAGTCCGGGCGGCCGGCAGCCGCGTGCGGACCGGGCTCCCGAGGCGTCGGCCTGCGCCGCTGCGCGCCAGCCGGACGCCCGCGCGCCCGCCCAAGGCCGGCGTCGGGCATCGCTTCTCGGCCTTTTGGCTAAGATCAAGTGTAGTATCTGTTCTTATCAGTTTAATATCTGATACGTCCCCCATCGGGGGACCACATATTAAACGGATTTTTGGAACAGGGAGCTGGATCAGGAGCTTGCTCCGTCCTCTCCACGCATCGGCCCGGTATTGCAGCGCCTCCGGGAGCGGTGCACCACCTTCTCTCAGCGGTGAAAAGACAGACGTAGCTAGCAAGCAAGCAAGCAAGCAAGCAAGCGAGGTGGACTGGAGCTCCTTCTTCTCGGGTCTCGTCTCTCGTCCATCTGTGTGTCTCTCTCTCCCCCTCCCCCTCCCCGTCTCCGTTCCCGTGCTCCCTCTGTGCACTTTCCCGCGTCTCGACTCTCTGGGCAAGCAGGCCGGCCCCCTTTTCGGCTCCCGTGCGTTTTCCCTCCAAAAAACTTAGTTTTTTCAGCCTTTTCCCAGGGAGGCAGGCGTGGCTTTTGTGTGTGTGTGTGTGTGTGTGTATGTGTGTGTGTGTGTGTGTGTGTGTCCCCGTCCTCGCAGGCGGGCCCCTTTCGACAGCCGGGCGGTTTCCCTCCAAAAAACTTAGTATATACACCTTTTCTTCCTTTTTTTCCGGCAGGCGGGCAGGCGCGCGCGTCTGTGTGTGTGTGTGTCCCCGTCCCTCCCGAGAGAGCGCTGCCCCTTGCCTCTGCCCGCAGGTGCCGACGGTCCGCTTTCGCTTGCAGCTCGCTCGGCACAGCTGCTGCTGGTGGGAGGGGCCTAAGCTAAGGAGGCCGGCCGGCTGGCGCCCCCCTGCGGCTGCGGTCGTTGTCGGGCCGTTGACAGGAGATCCAAGAGCAGGGCCCCCGCCCGGGACTGGCGGGCAGGCAGGCGAGCAAGCAGGCAGGCAAGAGAGGGGGAGAGCGGAGTCCGGGCGGCCGGCAGCCGCGTGCGGACCGGGCTCCCGAGGCGTCGGCCTGCGCCGCTGCGCGCCAGCCGGACGCCCGCGCGCCCGCCCAAGGCCGGCGTCGGGCATCGCTTCTCGGCCTTTTGGCTAAGATCAAGTGTAGTATCTGTTCTTATCAGTTTAATATCTGATACGTCCCCCATCGGGGGACCACATATTAAACGGATTTTTGGAACAGGGAGCTGGATCAGGAGCTTGCTCCGTCCTCTCCACGCATCGGCCCGGTATTGCAGCGCCTCCGGGAGCGGTGCACCACCTTCTCTCAGCGGTGAAAAGACAGACGTAGCTAGCAAGCAAGCAAGCAAGCAAGCAAGCGAGGTGGACTGGAGCTCCTTCTTCTCGGGTCTCGTCTCTCGTCCATCTGTGTGTCTCTCTCTCCCCCTCCCCCTCCCCGTCTCCGTTCCCGTGCTCCCTCTGTGCACTTTCCCGCGTCTCGACTCTCTGGGCAAGCAGGCCGGCCCCCTTTTCGGCTCCCGTGCGTTTTCCCTCCAAAAAACTTAGTTTTTTCAGCCTTTTCCCAGGGAGGCAGGCGTGGCTTTGTGTGTGTGTGTGTGTGTGTGTGTGTATGTGTGTGTGTGTGTGTGTGTGTCCCCGTCCTCGCAGGCGGGCCCCTTTCGACAGCCGGGCGGTTTCCCTCCAAAAAACTTAGTATATACACCTTTTCTTCCTTTTTTTCCGGCAGGCGGGCAGGCGCGCGCGTCTGTGTGTGTGTGTGTCCCCGTCCCTCCCGAGAGAGCGCTGCCCCTTGCCTCTGCCCGCAGGTGCCGACGGTCCGCTTTCGCTTGCAGCTCGCTCGGCACAGCTGCTGCTGGTGGGAGGGGCCTAAGCTAAGGAGGCCGGCCGGCTGGCGCCCCCCTGCGGCTGCGGTCGTTGTCGGGCCGTTGACAGGAGATCCAAGAGCAGGGCCCCCGCCCGGGACTGGCGGGCAGGCAGGCGAGCAAGCAGGCAGGCAAGAGAGGGGGAGAGCGGAGTCCGGGCGGCCGGCAGCCGCGTGCGGACCGGGCTCCCGAGGCGTCGGCCTGCGCCGCTGCGCGCCAGCCGGACGCCCGCGCGCCCGCCCAAGGCCGGCGTCGGGCATCGCTTCTCGGCCTTTTGGCTAAGATCAAGTGTAGTATCTGTTCTTATCAGTTTAATATCTGATACGTCCCCCATCGGGGGACCACATATTAAACGGATTTTTGGAACAGGGAGCTGGATCAGGAGCTTGCTCCGTCCTCTCCACGCATCGGCCCGGTATTGCAGCGCCTCCGGGAGCGGTGCACCACCTTCTCTCAGCGGTGAAAAGACAGACGTAGCTAGCAAGCAAGCAAGCAAGCAAGCAAGCGAGGTGGACTGGAGCTCCTTCTTCTCGGGTCTCGTCTCTCGTCCATCTGTGTGTCTCTCTCTCCCCCTCCCCCTCCCCGTCTCCGTTCCCGTGCTCCCTCTGTGCACTTTCCCGCGTCTCGACTCTCTGGGCAAGCAGGCCGGCCCCCTTTTCGGCTCCCGTGCGTTTTCCCTCCAAAAAACTTAGTTTTTTCAGCCTTTTCCCAGGGAGGCAGGCGTGGCTTTGTGTGTGTGTGTGTGTGTGTGTGTATGTGTGTGTGTGTGTGTGTGTGTCCCCGTCCTCGCAGGCGGGCCCCTTTCGACAGCCGGGCGGTTTCCCTCCAAAAAACTTAGTATATACACCTTTTCTTCCTTTTTTTCCGGCAGGCGGGCAGGCGCGCGCGTCTGTGTGTGTGTGTGTCCCCGTCCCTCCCGAGAGAGCGCTGCCCCTTGCCTCTGCCCGCAGGTGCCGACGGTCCGCTTTCGCTTGCAGCTCGCTCGGCACAGCTGCTGCTGGTGGGAGGGGCCTAAGCTAAGGAGGCCGGCCGGCTGGCGCCCCCCTGCGGCTGCGGTCGTTGTCGGGCCGTTGACAGGAGATCCAAGAGCAGGGCCCCCGCCCGGGACTGGCGGGCAGGCAGGCGAGCAAGCAGGCAGGCAAGAGAGGGGGAGAGCGGAGTCCGGGCGGCCGGCAGCCGCGTGCGGACCGGGCTCCCGAGGCGTCGGCCTGCGCCGCTGCGCGCCAGCCGGACGCCCGCGCGCCCGCCCAAGGCCGGCGTCGGGCATCGCTTCTCGGCCTTTTGGCTAAGATCAAGTGTAGTATCTGTTCTTATCAGTTTAATATCTGATACGTCCCCCATCGGGGGACCACATATTAAACGGATTTTTGGAACAGGGAGCTGGATCAGGAGCTTGCTCCGTCCTCTCCACGCATCGGCCCGGTATTGCAGCGCCTCCGGGAGCGGTGCACCACCTTCTCTCAGCGGTGAAAAGACAGACGTAGCTAGCAAGCAAGCAAGCAAGCAAGCAAGCGAGGTGGACTGGAGCTCCTTCTTCTCGGGTCTCGTCTCTCGTCCATCTGTGTGTCTCTCTCTCCCCCTCCCCCTCCCCGTCTCCGTTCCCGTGCTCCCTCTGTGCACTTTCCCGCGTCTCGACTCTCTGGGCAAGCAGGCCGGCCCCCTTTTCGGCTCCCGTGCGTTTTCCCTCCAAAAAACTTAGTTTTTTCAGCCTTTTCCCAGGGAGGCAGGCGTGGCTTTTGTGTGTGTGTGTGTGTGTGTGTATGTGTGTGTGTGTGTGTGTGTGTGTCCCCGTCCTCGCAGGCGGGCCCCTTTCGACAGCCGGGCGGTTTCCCTCCAAAAAACTTAGTATATACACCTTTTCTTCCTTTTTTTCCGGCAGGCGGGCAGGCGCGCGCGTCTGTGTGTGTGTGTGTCCCCGTCCCTCCCGAGAGAGCGCTGCCCCTTGCCTCTGCCCGCAGGTGCCGACGGTCCGCTTTCGCTTGCAGCTCGCTCGGCACAGCTGCTGCTGGTGGGAGGGGCCTAAGCTAAGGAGGCCGGCCGGCTGGCGCCCCCCTGCGGCTGCGGTCGTTGTCGGGCCGTTGACAGGAGATCCAAGAGCAGGGCCCCCGCCCGGGACTGGCGGGCAGGCAGGCGAGCAAGCAGGCAGGCAAGAGAGGGGGAGAGCGGAGTCCGGGCGGCCGGCAGCCGCGTGCGGACCGGGCTCCCGAGGCGTCGGCCTGCGCCGCTGCGCGCCAGCCGGACGCCCGCGCGCCCGCCCAAGGCCGGCGTCGGGCATCGCTTCTCGGCCTTTTGGCTAAGATCAAGTGTAGTATCTGTTCTTATCAGTTTAATATCTGATACGTCCCCCATCGGGGGACCACATATTAAACGGATTTTTGGAACAGGGAGCTGGATCAGGAGCTTGCTCCGTCCTCTCCACGCATCGGCCCGGTATTGCAGCGCCTCCGGGAGCGGTGCACCACCTTCTCTCAGCGGTGAAAAGACAGACGTAGCTAGCAAGCAAGCAAGCAAGCAAGCAAGCGAGGTGGACTGGAGCTCCTTCTTCTCGGGTCTCGTCTCTCGTCCATCTGTGTGTCTCTCTCTCCCCCTCCCCCTCCCCGTCTCCGTTCCCGTGCTCCCTCTGTGCACTTTCCCGCGTCTCGACTCTCTGGGCAAGCAGGCCGGCCCCCTTTTCGGCTCCCGTGCGTTTTCCCTCCAAAAAACTTAGTTTTTTCAGCCTTTTCCCAGGGAGGCAGGCGTGGCTTTTGTGTGTGTGTGTGTGTGTGTGTGTATGTGTGTGTGTGTGTGTGTGTGTCCCCGTCCTCGCAGGCGGGCCCCTTTCGACAGCCGGGCGGTTTCCCTCCAAAAAACTTAGTATATACACCTTTTCTTCCTTTTTTTCCGGCAGGCGGGCAGGCGCGCGCGTCTGTGTGTGTGTGTGTCCCCGTCCCTCCCGAGAGAGCGCTGCCCCTTGCCTCTGCCCGCAGGTGCCGACGGTCCGCTTTCGCTTGCAGCTCGCTCGGCACAGCTGCTGCTGGTGGGAGGGGCCTAAGCTAAGGAGGCCGGCCGGCTGGCGCCCCCCTGCGGCTGCGGTCGTTGTCGGGCCGTTGACAGGAGATCCAAGAGCAGGGCCCCCGCCCGGGACTGGCGGGCAGGCAGGCGAGCAAGCAGGCAGGCAAGAGAGGGGGAGAGCGGAGTCCGGGCGGCCGGCAGCCGCGTGCGGCGGGCTCCCGAGGCGTCGGCCTGCGCCGCTGCGCGCCAGCCGGACGCCCGCGCGCCCGCCCAAGGCCGGCGTCGGGCATCGCTTCTCGGCCTTTTGGCTAAGATCAAGTGTAGTATCTGTTCTTATCAGTTTAATATCTGATACGTCCCCCATCGGGGGACCACATATTAAACGGATTTTTGGAACAGGGAGCTGGATCAGGAGCTTGCTCCGTCCTCTCCACGCATCGGCCCGGTATTGCAGCGCCTCCGGGAGCGGTGCACCACCTTCTCTCAGCGGTGAAAAGACAGACGTAGCTAGCAAGCAAGCAAGCAAGCAAGCAAGCGAGGTGGACTGGAGCTCCTTCTTCTCGGGTCTCGTCTCTCGTCCATCTGTGTGTCTCTCTCTCCCCCTCCCCCTCCCCGTCTCCGTTCCCGTGCTCCCTCTGTGCACTTTCCCGCGTCTCGACTCTCTGGGCAAGCAGGCCGGCCCCCTTTTCGGCTCCCGTGCGTTTTCCCTCCAAAAAACTTAGTTTTTTCAGCCTTTTCCCAGGGAGGCAGGCGTGGCTTTTGTGTGTGTGTGTGTGTGTGTGTGTATGTGTGTGTGTGTGTGTGTGTGTCCCCGTCCTCGCAGGCGGGCCCCTTTCGACAGCCGGGCGGTTTCCCTCCAAAAAACTTAGTATATACACCTTTTCTTCCTTTTTTTCCGGCAGGCGGGCAGGCGCGCGCGTCTGTGTGTGTGTGTGTCCCCGTCCCTCCCGAGAGAGCGCTGCCCCTTGCCTCTGCCCGCAGGTGCCGACGGTCCGCTTTCGCTTGCAGCTCGCTCGGCACAGCTGCTGCTGGTGGGAGGGGCCTAAGCTAAGGAGGCCGGCCGGCTGGCGCCCCCCTGCGGCTGCGGTCGTTGTCGGGCCGTTGACAGGAGATCCAAGAGCAGGGCCCCCGCCCGGGACTGGCGGGCAGGCAGGCGAGCAAGCAGGCAGGCAAGAGAGGGGGAGAGCGGAGTCCGGGCGGCCGGCAGCCGCGTGCGGACCGGGCTCCCGAGGCGTCGGCCTGCGCCGCTGCGCGCCAGCCGGACGCCCGCGCGCCCGCCCAAGGCCGGCGTCGGGCATCGCTTCTCGGCCTTTTGGCTAAGATCAAGTGTAGTATCTGTTCTTATCAGTTTAATATCTGATACGTCCCCCATCGGGGGACCACATATTAAACGGATTTTTGGAACAGGGAGCTGGATCAGGAGCTTGCTCCGTCCTCTCCACGCATCGGCCCGGTATTGCAGCGCCTCCGGGAGCGGTGCACCACCTTCTCTCAGCGGTGAAAAGACAGACGTAGCTAGCAAGCAAGCAAGCAAGCAAGCAAGCGAGGTGGACTGGAGCTCCTTCTTCTCGGGTCTCGTCTCTCGTCCATCTGTGTGTCTCTCTCTCCCCCTCCCCCTCCCCGTCTCCGTTCCCGTGCTCCCTCTGTGCACTTTCCCGCGTCTCGACTCTCTGGGCAAGCAGGCCGGCCCCCTTTTCGGCTCCCGTGCGTTTTCCCTCCAAAAAACTTAGTTTTTTCAGCCTTTTCCCAGGGAGGCAGGCGTGGCTTTTGTGGTGTGTGTGTGTGTGTGTGTAGGTGTGTGTGTGTGTGTGTGTGTCCCCGTCCTCGCAGGCGGGCCCCTTTCGACAGCCGGGCGGTTTCCCTCCAAAAAACTTAGTATATACACCTTTTCTTCCTTTTTTTCCGGCAGGCGGGCAGGCGCGCGCGTCTGTGTGTGTGTGTGTCCCCGTCCCTCCCGAGAGAGCGCTGCCCCTTGCCTCTGCCCGCAGGTGCCGACGGTCCGCTTTCGCTTGCAGCTCGCTCGGCACAGCTGCTGCTGGTGGGAGGGGCCTAAGCTAAGGAGGCCGGCCGGCTGGCGCCCCCCTGCGGCTGCGGTCGTTGTCGGGCCGTTGACAGGAGATCCAAGAGCAGGGCCCCCGCCCGGGACTGGCGGGCAGGCAGGCGAGCAAGCAGGCAGGCAAGAGAGGGGGAGAGCGGAGTCCGGGCGGCCGGCAGCCGCGTGCGGACCGGGCTCCCGAGGCGTCGGCCTGCGCCGCTGCGCGCCAGCCGGACGCCCGCGCGCCCGCCCAAGGCCGGCGTCGGGCATCGCTTCTCGGCCTTTTGGCTAAGATCAAGTGTAGTATCTGTTCTTATCAGTTTAATATCTGATACGTCCCCCATCGG
This sequence comes from Lepisosteus oculatus, assembly GCF_040954835.1. NCBI lineage: Eukaryota > Metazoa > Chordata > Actinopteri > Semionotiformes > Lepisosteidae > Lepisosteus > Lepisosteus oculatus. Next base: position 17,683,769 of record NC_090711.1, read on the forward strand.
GGGACCACATATTAAACGGATTTTTGGAACAGGGAGCTGGATCAGGAGCTTGCTCCGTCCTCTCCACGCATCGGCCCGGTATTGCAGCGCCTCCGGGAGCGGTGCACCACCTTCTCTCAGCGGTGAAAAGACAGACGTAGCTAGCAAGCAAGCAAGCAAGCAAGCAAGCGAGGTGGACTGGAGCTCCTTCTTCTCGGGTCTCGTCTCTCGTCCATCTGTGTGTCTCTCTCTCCCCCTCCCCCTCCCCGTCTCCGTTCCCGTGCTCCCTCTGTGCACTTTCCCGCGTCTCGACTCTCTGGGCAAGCAGGCCGGCCCCCTTTTCGGCTCCCGTGCGTTTTCCCTCCAAAAAACTTAGTTTTTTCAGCCTTTTCCCAGGGAGGCAGGCGTGGCTTTTGTGTGTGTGTGTGTGTGTGTGTATGTGTGTGTGTGTGTGTGTGTGTGTGTCCCCGTCCTCGCAGGCGGGCCCCTTTCGACAGCCGGGCGGTTTCCCTCCAAAAAACTTAGTATATACACCTTTTCTTCCTTTTTTTCCGGCAGGCGGGCAGGCGCGCGCGTCTGTGTGTGTGTGTGTCCCCGTCCCTCCCGAGAGAGCGCTGCCCCTTGCCTCTGCCCGCAGGTGCCGACGGTCCGCTTTCGCTTGCAGCTCGCTCGGCACAGCTGCTGCTGGTGGGAGGGGCCTAAGCTAAGGAGGCCGGCCGGCTGGCGCCCCCCTGCGGCTGCGGTCGTTGTCGGGCCGTTGACAGGAGATCCAAGAGCAGGGCCCCCGCCCGGGACTGGCGGGCAGGCAGGCGAGCAAGCAGGCAGGCAAGAGAGGGGGAGAGCGGAGTCCGGGCGGCCGGCAGCCGCGTGCGGACCGGGCTCCCGAGGCGTCGGCCTGCGCCGCTGCGCGCCAGCCGGACGCCCGCGCGCCCGCCCAAGGCCGGCGTCGGGCATCGCTTCTCGGCCTTTTGGCTAAGATCAAGTGTAGTATCTGTTCTTATCAGTTTAATATCTGATACGTCCCCCATCGGGGGACCACATATTAAACGGATTTTTGGAACAGGGAGCTGGATCAGGAGCTTGCTCCGTCCTCTCCACGCATCGGCCCGGTATTGCAGCGCCTCCGGGAGCGGTGCACCACCTTCTCTCAGCGGTGAAAAGACAGACGTAGCTAGCAAGCAAGCAAGCAAGCAAGCAAGCGAGGTGGACTGGAGCTCCTTCTTCTCGGGTCTCGTCTCTCGTCCATCTGTGTGTCTCTCTCTCCCCCTCCCCCTCCCCGTCTCCGTTCCCGTGCTCCCTCTGTGCACTTTCCCGCGTCTCGACTCTCTGGGCAAGCAGGCCGGCCCCCTTTTCGGCTCCCGTGCGTTTTCCCTCCAAAAAACTTAGTTTTTTCAGCCTTTTCCCAGGGAGGCAGGCGTGGCTTTTGTGTGTGTGTGTGTGTATGTGTGTGTGTGTGTGTGTGTGTGTGTCCCCGTCCTCGCAGGCG